>NC_139762.1:151068055-151328055 GCF_965231275.1 Zosterops lateralis
CCTCCATCGAGATGGGTGAGTAGCTGTCTGGAAATGCAACTTTTTTTTTTGCAAATTCCAGCCCTCATCACAAGCCAGAAGGAGAAGAAAACCAACCTGGGGCTATCAGAGACCCAGGTGAAGACCTTGGTGTAAGATCTGCACCTCTGAGCCCGTGCTTTCCCCTGGATTCACTCCAACCACAAACATCTTTGCTGTCTCCCTCTGGAATCAAAGATCCTCAGCAGCTGAATCCATGAGTGATAGCAGAGCAGCAGCCTGACTGTTCTGAGCCTCCCATCCCTGCCTGTAAATCAGGGAAGAGGGGCGGATAAATCAATCCCAGGAATCGACAGGCTGGCACTGGAATGTATTGTTGGTTTATCAGTCAATAGTTATTGATTGGGATCATGTTCCCAGGGTGATAATCCTGCCCTCAGGAGGGAGCCCACACCTCGATGGAAATGTTGGCTGTGGAAGCTCTCAGCAGACTGAAAGGAAATTTGGGAAGAGAGGCTGGAAAAAGAGGCACAATGGGGAGAAGCTCAAGCACCTGGAAAGGATCTAGGGAATGTTGCAGAAAAGGAATGATGGTGGAAGAGGAGGAGAGGAGACAAGGATGTGACAGTTTGTATTTGTGACATAAGGACAAGGAGAAGAGTCCACACAAGCTCCACAGACCTTTTCCCAAGGCCAATGAGGAATCCAGGAGCCCCAGTTCCCCCAGTCCCCTCCAGACAGATTGGAAGGACAGGCCTCAAAACTGGGATTTAAGGGTTGTATCCCTGCAGGAGGGTCCACAGGAGAACTGGTCCCATGTCCTTAGATCTACCATGGAAAACTGCCCAATCCCTGCCAAAATCCCTCAAAAAAGCCAGGTCAGTACAAACTGGTCGAAATCTTGGTGGAGAAGGAACTCTCAGGCCTAAATCTCTTCTCATGGTCCATGGTTTTGAAAGTCCTCTTGACAGGCAAGAGTGGACATCTCTTTCCAAGAGGAAGTGGGCTCTGGGACTGGTGGCATTTCCAGGGCTGACAGGGTCATTTTAATCCCAAAGAAATTTGATGGCATTGTCAGGGTAGAAGTCGCTACCCTGTCCTATTTCCATCCTGGTTAGGAATGGGAGAAAATCCAGTTTTAAATTAACTTCCTGCTCTGAAGAATCCAGAGAACTCCAAAATCATTATGAGATTATTGAGTCCAACTTTTGACTCATCACCCAGCCAGAGCACTGAGAGCCATGTCCAGTCTTTTCTTGGATACCTCCATGGTTGGGGACTCCACCACATCCCTGGGCAGCTTCTTCCAATGCTTGATCACCCTTTCCATGAAAAAAAATCTTCTTGATGTCCAACCTAAACCTCTCCTGGCACAGCTTGAGGCCATGTCCTCTTGTGCTGCTGCTGGTTGGCCCCCACCTGGCTCTACCCTCCTGTCAGGGAGTTATGGAGAGAAATAAGGTCCCCCCTGAGCCTCCTTTCCTCCAGATAAAGAGCAGCAGTGATGGATGAAGTCCCTGAACTGATGGAGAATCATTTCCTCCCTCCTTTCACTCTCTTTGAAAGGAAAAAAAGGGGAAAAAAAAAGAGAAAAAACAGGAAAAAAAAAAGAAAAAAAAAAAAAAAAAAGAGAGGGGGGTGAGAGCCTGTCAAGTTGTTGCGTGTGACACCCCCAGCCCATGTTCACCTTGGCAGATGGCAGGAGATCACTGCTTAGCGCTTCATGTTTGGCATCCTGCAGAAACAGTGAGGACGAGGCGGTGGATCCGGAGCCGTCGGCAGCTGCTACGGTACCTGCGCCAGGAGACGGAGGTGCGGATTTCTTTCACACCTCCCCATGCACAAACACTTTTTTTGGGAAAAAACAACTCCTGGCGCATCTGTTTGTCCCCGTCACCCCCTTTTTTCTCTCCCCTGGTGACTCATGGTGCTGGCTGGCGGGTTGGAGGGTGTTGCTCTTCTTGTCACCAGCTCGTGTGACAGGTGAGGAAATGCAGAGTTGGGGAAGTGCCAAGGAGGTGCTCTGGGGCTTTCCCGCTTCAGCAAGAGGGGATTGGGGGAGGTGGGTGGGAAAACAGAGCAACATCTGTTCCCTGTCTCCACTTTGCAAAGAATGGGAAGATGAACAGGGAGGAGACAGCGAGAGATGGGAGTTTTTCTGCCCAGAAAACCACGGAAGTTTCCCCTATCTGAGTTTCCAAGGGTTAAGGTTCGCCCAAGCCTAAAGTGACCTCTCCATGTCCTCTAAATACCTGGAATAAGGAATAATGACCCAAGGACTTCTTTGCTGGGGGAGTTTGGGCATTCAAGTGTTGCCATTGGATGTGCAAGAGTTGAGATTCCAGACGACCCCTCTGGATGTGTGCCCTATCCTTCCTCAGAGCTGGGATTCTGTGAGCAAAATCTCCTGCTGGACATTCTGGTGGTGAGGCTCCTGCTAATTCTTGTTTAATTCAGTGCTGTGAAGGATGGGTTCATTCCAGCTGGGAATGCTGGAAAACACACATGCAAAGAAGCCAGAAAATCTGGGAGGAAAATTACAAAATCCTGAGTCCATGGGCAGCTCTCTTGATCACACAAAACTGGAAGGAATTTCCTCATGTCACCTGTTGCTGCAAGAAAATCTCAGGGATAAATCCTGCTGCTGGATTGTAGGGAACACAACTGACATCTCCATGTTCTCTCCTGATCATTGCATCCATGAAGTTTACAGCTTCTTTAGGGACACAGTAGTCCTGAAACATTCACTATCTCAAACCATGGAGTACAGAAAACGCTTGAATCCAGGACCTCCATAAAAATTCCCTGTCTCCAAATCACATCAGTCCCAAGCTGGAGACCTTTAACTTTGTTTCTCACCTGGGAATAAGCACACAGGGATCTAGAGATTGTTTCTCCAACTATAAAGTTGTTCAACTTTATATTTTTGTGGGTAAGAACAATGCCTGGAAGTGAATCAAGGAGTAACTGGAAACTTGCAGGGGGGAAAGAAGGAAAAGGAAGCAAGAAATGATCCTGGAAGTGTTCAAGGCCACGTTGCAAGGAACTTGAAGCAACCTGGTCTAATGGAAGATTCCCTGCTCATGGTAGAGGGTTGGAATGGGATGATGATCTTTAAGTTCCCTTCCCACCCAAATCATTCCATGATCCCATGAAGCAGCCCTGAAATGTTGGTGGTCATGATCTTCAAACAGCTGGAAAATCAAAGTAGGTCTTCAAATGTCAGTTTTTCCTCTGGAATTATCCAATCCAAGGGCTGGATCTGGCTGGTTAAGGATGATTCGTTGTCCTGGTTTAGGGCAAATTTGGGAGGAAACTTCCAAAGGGGTCCCTCTAGAAAGCAGGTTCATGCAGCCCCTCTCCCTCACAGCTTGGGAAAAGATTTCCTTGGAGAAAAGTGGAAAAAACTGTTTATTTCAAAAAACCCTGACATCTGAGGCGTCCAACATCATGCAAGTCATCTGGAGATTTTCCCAGGGATCCATTGAAGACTTGAGTCCTTTAGGATTGGCAAGTCAGCAGGGATAACTTGAAATATCTCCAAAGACACCTGTGCAGATATCTGGATTGACTTCCTGGAAATAAAAGGCACGAAAGCCCAGCAGATCCAATGGAAACATCTTGGGATATCTTCTCACTCTGGACTAGGGTCAGAAGAGCACCAGAGCTTTGGTAGATCTGAACAAATCCACTGTGGTCGAAACTGTTCCCAGTCTAGAATGACAAGATGGAAATAGATCCCCCAGGATGGCACTCCTTAAATGTCCATACCTCTGTGCCATGAGTCCATCCTGGCTCATTTTGGGATGGGAACAAAGCACAGGACAGGATTTCATGGCTGATATTCCAGCCCCTCTCAATAGCTCAGCAGGTGAGGAAGAGGATAAGAGGGATTTGAATAGTGAGTTTCTTCTTTGTCTCTGTGCAGCATTAGTGTCCTGGGTTGCAGTGTAGGATGTACACAAAGTATTTATTCTGTCACCATCTTCATGAACTGTTGAAACCAGGTGGGCTAGTGTTTTCCCAAGCCCCCTGCCTCTTCTGCTAATGGCCTTTGGAGTGTCTTCTGTTAATGGCCCATTAACGCCTTGCCCATGAGTCACAGGTAACTGCCCCCTGCCTCTTCTGCTAATGGCCTTTGGGGTGTCTTCTGCTAATGGCCCATTAACGCCTTTGGGGTCTCTTCTGCTTATGACTTTTGGGGTGTCTCCTGCTAATGGCCCATGAGTCACAGGTAACTCCCTCCAGGGGTTATCTCTGTTAATGGGCCATCAAGGACCCACTTCACACTCCTCATGCTATTGTGAGATGCTCTGCCCAGGGGGAGGAGCCAAGCATTCTCACCTGGATATAAGCTGGTATGTGGGACAGTGCAAGGGCACTTACCCACTGGATTCCCAGAGGAGCAGAGCTCCCAGACCTTTCTACAGGATCACTGCTTCAGGAAGAGCCCCTCACCTGGACTGCTTCCACCATCCTGCTCAGGTTGTATTCTGCCCCTGTCAGTGATCCTTTGTGTTATTGCATTTATTTTATTTTACTTTTACCTTTTTACCTTTCTTTTTTAATAAATTATATCTCTGACTTGGAGCCTCTCATTCATTTTGCTTTCAAACCACAGCAATTAGGAAAATTCCCTTTTGACATCAGGAAAATTCCCTTTTAGGCTCATGATCCCAGTATTTCAGAACCCTTTGCTGCATCGTGCCTTTGAACTGTTGGCAATTATAAGAGTCTTTGCTTTAGCAGAAATCACTGGGACAAAAAGGCTTCCTGAAGTGCTGCTTCCTGGGAGAACACCATGGAGAAAGCAGAAGGATACAGATTGTGTTGAAAGAGGGAATGTGTGTTCACAGCTGGTGGGCTGCACGTTCTGCCTCTGCAACTGTGGCTCTGGCTGCCACCACTGGTTGTCCTGGTGCTTGGTGGCGCTGCTGGCCAGGATCTGCTGGGAGGTCACTGTGAGATGGAGCTGAGGTCACCAAGCCGTGCTCAGCTCCTGGAGCAGCTGTCGGTGTTATTTGGTTTGGCAGCCTCTTCTTCTCCCAGCTGGAAAAACTGAAACCTAACCCCTCAATGCACGCTTTGTTTTGGAATTAGCTGCTGGAAGTGGTGCTTCCCGGGGCTGGTGTGGGATATAAGCTGCTGTCCATCAGGATGATGAGGCTGGGTGACAGCTTGGCTCTCCCACTGGCACAAATTGGGGAAGGGCTGGAATGTTGTTTCCAAGCACTTTGCTGTGTGGGAGAGGAAGGATGGTCCTAGATATGGTCTCTAGAGGTTTGGAGGAGATGCAGGATGATGCAGGCTCTGTGCAATGGCCCTGGTTTTCCTTTTGGGCTGTTTATTCCATGGACATTTTCAGGGATGGATTGGGATTGGGCAGAACTGGCACAACAGGATGTGGACATCTCCAGTCCATGATCTAACGGGGTTGGCTGGGGCTTGCCTCAGCCTGGTCTAGTGGAAGGTGTCCTTGTCCATGGCAGGGATTGGAACAAGATGATCTTTAAGATGCTCTTTTACATAAAAAAAAAATCTTTGTTGTGTAAATCATTGTAAATTATATTCCTATGAAGCTCTCTGGAATCCAGACCATGTGGTAATGTGCTCCACACCCCCAACAAGTGTTTTCCATATAAGGAAAAGTTTAAGACTCACCCCTTGCATTTCTTTAAGGAAAAGAACCCAGAAACTTCGATACCCTTCTGACAGGGATTGGCTAAGTGCCAATAGAGAAGCATCTATTGAACCTTCTCACTGTCCTTCAAATCCTGTACCTCTCCCTACTGGCAGCAAGCCAGGTTGTCCCTCCTAAAATATTCTGTATTTAGGAAGGAGCAAAAAGGAAGTAAAGGGTTTTTGGAGTGTTTCTAGCAGGGTGTCAGAGGTTTTCTCAGACACCTGTGCATGGCTTTTCTCTTGTTTTCTGTAACATCTGTTATTTTGATGTTTTTCATTTATCAAACCTTTTACTTTACAAAACACTTCTGAAGAGCAGTCTCACTGCAATTATTTTTAAACCAATCTGCAAGGGCTGGACCCTCAGAGACTGATACATTTACATGTGGTTTATAAGACTCTGGTGAGGTGTTAACCTGTATCAAGACCATGCCAGGGTCAAGGATAACAGATAATCCCATGGGAGAGCTTTGAAATCATCCATCCCAGTACTCCACGTGGGTCAGTTTTACTGGAGCCTTCACACACAAGGTTTGCTCCAAGTGCCAGTGGCGTGGGGTGGGTCCTGTTTTCTCAAGTGCTTCCCAAGGTTCCATGGGAATCCATGAGTGGGGAATGAACACACCTAAAATCCCTGTGTAGTAACCATGTCTCATGCCTAGATAACACTTCCAGGATCCCCTGAAATCCATATAGTTTCTCTTGCTCTCAAGAGGGAGCATCCCTGGGTTGATGTCACTGTTTGAATGTGAGTCACTGAGAAGATGGAGTATGGAACAGCAAGCAGCAGGGTTCCCAAATATCCCAGTGGCTTTCACACTTTTTTTTTTTTTTTTTTTTTTGTGGAATGGAGAGCTGTCAGAGATTTAAGAGACCATTCATCTGTTCCTTCTCTTCTCCACCAATATTTGGAGGATTCATCACTTTATTCTGGTTTTATATTCATTTTCCAGAGGTTTAATAGAGTCCTAGGAAGGTTTGGGTTGGGAGGGATCTTCAGGACACTCTAGTTCCAACCTCCTGCCATAAACTGGGATTCACCCACTATCCCAGGTTGTTCAGAGCCCTGTCCAGCCTGGCCTTGGGCACTTCCAGGGGTGGGCTATTCCAGCCACAACTTCTCTGGGAATTCTGTTCCAGGGCATCACCATCCTTCCAGGGAAGAATTTCTTCCCAATATCCAATCTAAACCTCCCCTCTGTCAGTTTAAAGCCATTCCCTGTTGTCCTGTCACTCCATCCATTGTCCCAAGGCCCTCTCCAGCTCTCCTGGAGCCCTTTTAGGCTCTAGAAGGGGCTCTGATTTCTCCCTGGAGCCTTCCCTTCTCCAGGCTGGACATTCCCAGCTCTCCCAGTCTGGCTCCAGCGCTGTTTTATTTAAATGGTTTTAATTTATCCCCTAGTCTGGCAATTTATTTAAACTTCTCTTTTCCCTTCCCCACCAGAGTCAGAAGCAGAGCTATAAAGTTGAGATAGGATCTACCTGGGACTTGTCAAACACTTGTTCAGGCAGCAATGGGAAACTCCAAGTACATTTGTTGTATTAAAAGGAATATGAGTCCCAGGAGAGCTTTTCCTAGTAAATTTTGCAGTTCACTAAACAATCAATTTCCTCTGCACACCTTCCCTGGATTCCATGGAGCAGGAGCTTGATTCTCCCTGTGTTATGTCCTGATTCTCCAACCTACTGGATCCTTTTCCCTGTGCATCAGCTGTTGCTGATGGTTGGATATCCAGGCAGGGATATGGATGGCAGCAGGATGTGCTATCCATGTACCTCTTCCCACAATCCTTATTTCTTGGTCATGCTTAGTTAGAGCCTCCCACCATGTGAGTTTGGACAGCTGCTCCCTGCATGGCTCAGCACTTCACTCCAGCGGCCCAAGGAATTCCTGGGAAATTGCAGGAATCAGGAATTCCGGATTTTTTTTTTTTTTTTTTTTTTTTAAATACCAGTTTCAAGTAACTTTTTATTCCAGTGTGATATTCCCAGGGAATATTTCTTTGTGGTCAGCAGTCAAGGGATCTTCATTCTCTGCCAGTGAGTGAAATTCCTGTCCCTTCAAGGAAAATGTCCCTCAGGGGTGGTGAAAGAACCTGGAGGAGATTCCCCAGAGAACGGATGGATGCTCCATCCCTGGAAATGTTCAAGGCCAGGCTGGACAGGGCTTGGAGCAACCTGGGATAGTGGAAGGTGTCCCTGCCCATGGAAAGGGGTGGAACAAGGTCATCTTTACACCCTCTTCCAGCCCAAACCATTCCATGATTCTCTGATACTTGATAGTCACTGGAGATAAAGAGATTCCCGCAGGAAGTTTAAGATGCATCCTTTGGCTGGGATGAATCATTCCATAAAACTGCTTCTATCATTGCCCCGACTCCATGGAGAGTGTATGGAGAGGGATTCAGCTGGATTCATCAACCAAGAAATCCACACCAGGATCTTTTCCATGCTGCCTGATTTCAGCCAAGACCTGATTCCTTCACCTTGGATGTAAAGGTCGTGTGCGTTGTTACATCATCCCCAGCCAAAGACTATTCCCAGGATATTGAAATGCTCCTGTGACGCTGCCAAAAATCCATGGACATGCTCTCCTTAGCGTGTCCTCAGTGGTTGGACTGGACAATGTCCTTCCTTGGAAAGAACCTTGGCTTTCCTACTGGATTTTGCTTCTGCTCACTTCAGCTCAGCTCCTCATCACCTTTCCTATTCCCACCCTGATAATCCACAAATTTCACCAGTGACCTCATTCCATTTTTCTGCCTTTCCAGGTCCTGAGCAAGGCCATTGGGATGTTGCAGATGTCACTGACAGCAGCTGTAGTTTATGGTCTCTTCATCCCTCTGCTTCCTTCCTATTCCAGGCTGCCAAGGGATGCTCCTCTGGCTCTGCCCCGAGTCCTGCATCATCCTGGAGTTCCTCATGTGGTGCAGGGAATGCAGCTTGGAGGCTTTTCCAAAATAATTGAAGATTAGGGACAATCCAGCTCGATGGTGCCACCAGTCTTTGAGAAGCCAGAACTACCTCAGAGCGAGTTTCTCTCCTCTTGCTCTTCCCAAAAAAAAAACCCTGTTGCTGTAAGCTGAGGAGGGCTACCAAACATCTGGATCTTCTTAGTTGTTCCACTGATTTCCCAAGGAGGCTTTTTCCCAACTCACATCCCAAGATGTACAATTCCCTCTTCTCCAAACAAAGTGGGAGGGGTAAGAAGAATACAGAGCTGTGAATGGCTGGTTTTGGGACATCAGGATAAATCTGGATCATAGCCTGGCTGGGATCTGTGCAGTCAGGAGTTGATCTAGGTCACAGAATCATTTAGGGCAGAAGAGAGGGCTTCTTTGAAATGGTATTTCTATTTCAACCCCTTGTGTGGCCAACCTCAAAGTCACACCAGACTCAGCTTCTTGGGATCCTGTTGAGCTGAGGACGGAAATTCCAAAGCCTCTCCCAGGATCTGCCCACCCTTATGTGCCCTCTGTGATTGTGTTTTTGCTGTGGTACTCGGAGAAGAACCTGACTTCATCTTCTCCATGAACATCTCCTATGAAAAAGGTGGGAAAAAGGTGTTCCTTTACTTCCCTCTTTGCTGAACTCGGTCACCTCATACACTTTATTCCCCAACCCATCTTGGTGTCCTCCCAAACCCCATATTGGGGGTCCCCTACCAGATTTGCTCTATTTTGTCACCAGGTCCTTGAAACTGAACTCATTACTCCAAATTTGTCCTCCCAAGTGCCACATCCAGGGGACAAACACCTCCCCTTCCCTTGCAAATAAAACCTGGGATGCAGTTGCTGAGAGGGATGGAGATGATCCCAGCTGGATCCTCATTGTCTGCTCCAAGGGACATCCACAGCCTGGGGTGTCATCTTGTTAACATCTGGAATGAGGAGCCATAGAAACGGATGGGGAATGGAGGATTTTATTGTGGGGAATGCCCTCAGGGATTTTGAGGATCATGGAGAAAGTGTTTGTCATATCCATCATGTTATTTGGGGACTGGAAAGGTGTCTTGTGTTCCCAAGTCTTGTTCAGTTCAGTTATTGGGGGATGCTCTGTCAGCCTCATTTTCAAGACCAGAGGAGGAGGGAATATTAAGATCCCCTTTCCTAACTTGAGGAAAATCCGTTTTGGGATGTGATAGAAAAATCCAAAGGTAGAACACAATTTAACAAAACTGGCTTTTCTGCTTGCATTTTGGCATTTTTGTTTTGGGGGGGTTATTAATTTGTTTGTGTGTTTGTTTGTTTTGTTTTGTTTCGTTTTAATTGAGAGTATGAACAGCTCCTATGTTCTGGCAAATGGATAATCCCAGGATAATCACCTCTATCATAAGAACTAGATCCAGAAGGTGTCAAGCTGGAGCTGCAAAGATGGAGACAAGTGGGACATTTAGACACCCTGAACTGTTTATTTTCACACGGATCTATTTTAATCCAGCTGTAGGAATCTCTTCCTGCCTTGTTCACTGCCTGGGCCGGTGCCATTCATTGTGACAAACATATCCAGGGATGCCAAAATGGAAAAGGAGTCAAGGATGTGTCTCCTGCTGAGGGACATGAACAACCACCAGGTTTGCAGGTAAAAAACTGTCACCTGCTGGTGGCTGGTGGCTGGATATGGGCATCTTTCCCTCCTTTAGAGCAGGACATGGATAAATCCAGGACCCTGGACAGTCCAGCACTGCACTGTGCTGGAGAAACTCCTCAAGGTGTGTTAGATCCCATTTGTGTCTCTTCCCTGCTGGAATCTCTGTACTGCAGCCCTGCCTGAAGGTAAGGACTTGGATGTCCTTGTCACTGAGCTTTTAACTGAGGGACAGGGATAGGAGCTTTTCCCCAGGAAAATCTCATTGGTTTTGACCTCTACACCTTCCTGTCCTCAAATTTCCTCGGTCAGCCTTGCTGGTGCAGACAGGGAATCACTTTTACACCAAAGTCTCCTTACCTCAGCCCTGTTCTCCCACCGCACCCCCAAGAAGCTGCTCCAGCTCCCGTGGCCTTTTCCTTTTAATCTTCCTGCCTTCTTCCCATCTTGGAGCTGTTGCCAATTAAGAGCAAACCATTTGATCATGCCATAATCCCAACGCCAGCAGGCAGAGCCGTTGGAGCATGGAAAGGGAGGGAAAAAAAAAAAAAAAAAAAAAAAAAAAAAAAAAAAAAAAAAGGAAAGAGAGTGGGGAATAATAATAAAAATAATAATAATGTAGAGGAGAGGAAGATAATAAAAAGCAGCCTCTTCTTCCAGCTCTCTGCTCACAAGGTAAAGAATCAAAAAGTCATTTGATGCATAATTGATTGCTTTGGAGTGACTCACAAATTGCTCAGGAGCCTTGATTCTCGGGATAATCAGCACACGGAAAACACAGGGACGTTTTGACCGCAGGGTTGTGGGGAGGGGGGGTCTGGGGAGGAGGGAAAAATAAACACCAAAAGAGCACGGCAGCACCGGAGCGAGTCCCAAATATTTTAATGAGTGCCGAGAACAAGGGATTTCAGAAGCCTGAGCTCAGGACAAAACAATAAATTAGCAAACACAAAACGGGAACAAAACAAAAAGGGGCTTTTTAGTTTAGTTTTTTTTTCTTTTCTTTTCTTTCTTTTTTTTTTTTTTCCCCTGACAGAAAAGCACAAAAGAGCTGAGCTGGTGGGGCTGGGGCTGCAGGTCGCTTTCCCCCCTCCCTGTTTCTCTGGAATGTGTGGATGGGAAGGGGAGGGATGCAGCCTCGAAGCTGTGTGTGTATTCCCTCACCCTGCTTGCCCCACCCTGGGTCATCCTATCTCCCAAAATACTCCAACAGAACCTATGGCTCATTGGAAATGTCGCTGGGACTGGAAAACAGGTGTTGGAGCACTTGGATTTCATAATCCTGGTGACTTACCTCCAGAAAAAGAAGGGAGGAGAAGGGCTGGACTTCCATTGATCTCCTAACTCAGTTGTTTTCCAAGAGGGAATTTTACCGACCCGCACTTCTTTTGGACGCTAGGAAATGACAACAGCAGCACCACAATCTCCAAATGAGATTAAAAAGCCTCCAAAGGACTATCTGGCTCTAAGAGCCTTGCACAACCAATATGTGGGAGTTTGGAAGCTGTTCCTTCTTCCACCATCATCTGATCCCTGTTGTCTGCTCTATATGGATATTGTGATTGCTTTTCCATGGGTCTGGCCACACCTCTCTTCTCCAGCCTTTCCCAATTTTCTGCTGCAAGGGCTGAATCCCTGGGGATGTTGTTGCTGCGTAGTTCAGGCTCAGATATTGTCATCCCGAAATATCCAGCGGAGCACCTTCCCAGGGTTCCTGGATGGAGGGTTTTGCACAAGTAACTCATCCCAAAACCTCTAGTCATCCCTTAGTTTACTTTTTCTTCCCTGTCCTGACCCCAGCCTTTGGAAGCAGACACACCCCAGCTCTGTTTTCCCCAAAATTAACTTGTGGAATGCCTGAATGCACCAAAGAGTTTGGAATTCTTTAGGGAGAAAACCTGTTTCCCAGTGTGAATGGAGAGGGCTGGAATCCCTGCAGGAACTGGTGGGGTGAATCCATCTCCAACACATGGATAAGTGCCTTTTCATGCTTCCTTGCAGTCTCTCATGTTGGGAGGCAACTGTTGGATAACATTAGCCCAGCTGGAGGCTGGATTTCAGCTTCTGCTCAGAGCTCAGAATATGCTGGAAGCACTGGGAAAGGGATTTTCCATGGATTTTCCAGCTTGCTTGGTGCCTGTGCCCGCCACATCCTCAGAGTGCCTGACCTGGAGCCTCATCTCAGGTCACTGTAATCCTGGAATGTGCTCCCTTCCCTTCCCTTCCCTTCCCTTCCCTTCCCTTCCCTTCCCTTCCCTTCCCTTCCCTTCCCTTCCCTTCCCTTCCCTTCCCTTCCCTTCCCTTCCCTTCCCTTCCCTTCCCTTCCCTTCCCTTCCCTTCCCTTCCCTTCCCTTCCCTTCCCTTCCCTTCCCTTCCCTTCCCTTCCCTTCCCTTCCCTTCCCTTCCCTTCCCTTCCCTTCCCTTCCCTTCCCTTCCCTTCCCTTCCCTTCCCTTCCCTTCCCTTCCCTTCCCTTCCCTTCCCTTCCCTTCCCTTCCCTTCCCTTCCCTTCCCTTCCCTTCCCTTCCCTTCCCTTCCCTTCCCTTCCCTTCCCTTCCCTTCCCTTCCCTTCCCTTCCCTTCCCTTCCCTTCCCTTCCCTTCCCTTCCCTTCCCTTCCCTTCCCTTCCCTTCCCTTCCCTGGTTTTCCATCTCCTTTCCACTCCACCTCTTCTCTCCAGGGATTGGGAATCATCTGTGGATGGAAGCCTCCATGTAGAGTAACTTGGGTGGGTCCCTCCATCCCCCCCCAACCCCTGCCCCCATGGGTGGCTCAGTGACACAAGAAGGACAAAAGGGACCTTGGAGGTGGCCAGGGGGTGGCAGAGGTTGCCCAGGGAAGTTGTGGATGCCCCATCCCTGGAAATGTCCAGGACTAGGTTGGATGGATCTTGGAGCAACCTGGGATAGTAGAAGGTTTCCCTGCCCATGGAAGTGTGTTTGGGATGAGATGAGCTTTAAGATCCTCTCCAACCCAAACCATTCTGGGATTCCATGATCTTTCCAGCCTCAAATCTTGTTAATTCCCCTCTGAACCCTCAACTGGCTTTGAAGCCAATCCTTGGGATCACGCACAGTAATGCTAGGTGAACATCAGCTGGGGGAACAACTTTGCTGTTGTCCATCCCAAAAAATCCTCTCCTGGCAGCAGGGATGAGGAATGGTGACGGGATTGTGACTCTCCAGCACCCTGGGGCACCCTGGGATACCCAGGGGACAAACCTCACCCTCAGAGCTGGTGGCAGAACTGCCCTTTCCTGCTCTAACCATAAAACCAGGACGCCTCCCTATGGATTGGGTGATCCCTGTTGGGAAGCGGGTGTGACACATCCTTGGCATTCCCACATAAATCCATCTATCCTGGCCAGGATAAACTGGTTTTACCCATACCACACTTGGCACACCAGTTTCACACCAGCCCCTGGAAGGCTGGAAGTAATTCCACCATCCCAATGTGGAAACCCACACCTTTCCACCACACGGAGCTTCCCGCTGTCGGATTCCAGCGGCAAAGAGCTCGTTAATATTCCGACAGCTCCGATGTCACTCTCTAAATGAAGGCTGCTCCTAAGAGGGGTTTTTTATTTAATTGGGCCCCAACTCCGCCGCGTGTGGCCTTGTCAAGCACCTCTGCGGTGCTCCTTGGGAAAAAAAAAAAAAAAAAATAATAAAAAAAAATAAAATAAAAAATAAAAATTGGGAAAGCAAAGGAGGGAGGGGAGGACGGGAAAGGGAAGGGTGGAAGGGACCTGTCAATGGGATCAAGCCCGGCGGTGGCCGTGAAAAGCCTGGCAGCTCCCGCTCCGTGAGGATGGGGAGGGGAAGCGGTGGGAATCCACGGGGCGATCCGTAAGGAGATGAAGGAGGAATGACAGCCCCTGAGGCTGGCAGGGTTTGAAAGGAGAACACACAGGAGCCAAAACCTGCGGAGAGACACTTGCAACTTTTCGCTTATTCCCTTTGACAAGACAATGGAGTTTCCTTTCTGCCTCCCCCTGGTACCCCCCCTTCCTTGTTTTTTAAAGTGAGTCCCATAGGGAGAAGCAGAGAGTTCTCAAAGGATGAAACAACTGGAGTGATGGGGAGGGGAGGGGAGGAGGGAAAAGGGGAAGAAAGGCAGGGGCAGCGGAGCTCATTTCCACACGGGACTCGGCTTTAACCAGGAGGAGGAGTAAGGATTAAGTCGAGATGGCATTTCCCTCTCCTCGGAGCCCAGGGTTCCCACTCAAAAGAGAGGATCAGAGACTGCGGAGGGGACACTGAGGTCGGATGCAGCCAGAGACCTGATTCCATAGTGATGGGAAGTTTCCCCGATTGCCAGTGAGCTGGGAGCAGGGAAGGTGGCAGGTGGAGCAAGGGGAGCAGAGCAGAGGGACAAAGTCCTTCTCTAAGCTGCTTCTTGTGCCCATTGGTACCAGGGAAGGGAGGCTGAACTTCTGTGCTTGACACAATTCCCAGGGAAAATGGGGATCAGGGCACCTGGCAAAGCCACCTTCTCACTCCCAGTCTTCATGCCATGAAACTGGGAAGACTGGGAAAATACCTGTAAGGAATGTCGGGCTGTGTCCCCTCTGTCCAAAACCTGCAGGGATGTGAGGTGTGGCCAGCCCAGGGTGAACCCCAGCTCGAAGGCTGCACCAGGATTTAATTACACCCTGGAGAAACCCTCAGCCCACCCCCCCCCCTCCATCTTGATTCTTGATTTAAATTTTACAGGTGAGATTCCCCATAGGAAGAGCTTTAAGTGGACCTAATAAACAAAATAACTTTGGAGGAGAGGTGGTTTTTTTTTTTTTTTTTTTTGTTTTTTTTTTTTTTTTTTTTTTCCTGAATGTTTCTGCCTTAACCTCATCCCTGTGTGTCAGAGATGGTGGCAGGGAAGGGTGGGACAGACCCAGGCCAAAATAGGATCAGGATACTGCAGTCTTGGATAATTCCAGGGAAAAAAATTAAATTCTTGAAGCTCTTCACTGTTCCACATGTAACAGAAACTTTGGCTTTCCCAGAAATGAAACAGGAGGGACCCAGAGTGTGGCAAAAGATCCTGGGAAGGATGAGGAGCTGTTTTCCAAGCAGTTAGTTCCAGCCTTGTCTTGTCGTGATCAGGTTGTCTCCAAGGGGAAGAGACCTCTCAGCCTCTCTGGGATCCTCTTCATGGAAAAAAAATTCCTCTCCTCAGCCATGACTTCCTATATTTCAGATTCTCTCTGTTGTCCTCCTGCTGTGACACTTCAAGATGAGTCTGCCTTTCTCTCCCCTCCTCTCTCCCTCCAAGAATTAAATGAGTGGCACAAAAAAATTTGGGAAGCATTAACCAAATAATTGAGAATGGCCACATGACCACGCTCCTGAATTCTGAGATCTCTCCATTTATCCCTCCACATAAACATAAGCAGGAACCATCTTCCCATCATTTCCAAGCTCTGGATGAGGGGGATCAACACCATAATCCCCATTTTAGAAGCACTGGGAATGAAGACATGGAAAAAATGAGACACTGGAAGAGGAGGAACCAGGGTGGGACTTCCTCACTTACCTTCAGGGACCTGCTGGTGAGCTCTGTCCCCACCACCCCTTTGTGGTAGCTGAGGAATTTATCATAGAATGATTTGGGTTGAAAGAGACCTTTAAGGATCTTCCAGTTCAAACTCCCTTGCCATGGGCAGGGAGACCTTCCACCATCCCAGGTTGCTCCAAGCTCCATCCAACCTGGTCTTGGACACTCCCAGGGATGGGGCAGCCACAGCTTCTCTGGGCCTCTCCACCCTCACAGGGAAGAATTACTTCTGGAAATCGAACCTAAATTTCTCCTCTTTCAGTTTGAAACTATTTCCCCCATCCCATCAATCCAGGCTCCTGAAAATTATCTTTCCCCATCTTTCTTGACTTCTTCAGGTACTGGAAAGCCACAATTGCATCACTCCAAGCCTTCTCTTCTCCACAGTGAACAATCTGAATTCTCTCAGCCTGCCCTCACAGCAGAGCTGCTCCATCCCTCTGATCACCTTGGTGCCTCCTCTGGACTCACTCCATCACCTCCATGTCCTTCCTGTACTGGAGAACCCAGAGCAGGAGGCAGCTCTGCAGGTGGGGTCTCACCTGAGTGAGGCAGAGGGACAGAATCCCCTCTTTTAATCCTGGACTGAAATCCATGTCCCCTCCCTTGGGGAGTAAAAGTGTTTGGAAAACCAGGAGCTTCATCAGGCACTGCTGATGAAGAGTGGCATCCAGGAACGAAAAGGCCAAGGTGGTCTCTGGAATTTTCTGCTTCATGTCTCTTAGAGGAATGAGAGAACGTGGAGCCAAATATGGGATCCACCACAACATTCCCATGGTGGGACATCTTCCAGAACTTCTTGCTTGTCCTGGTCTGTCCGCATCCTCCCAAAAGAGACCCAGTTGCTAATTCCAGGACATGCTCCTTGGATCCTTCATGGATACTTTGCTGGTGGCATCTGAATGTCACCTGGCCTGAGAGCCCTGGATCCTGTGTGCAGGAGCTGCTGGAGATGGGACTGGAAAAGCTCCTTCACTTTTCCATTGGGAACACTACAAAGGGTGGGACAGTCGGTGGCAGGCAGGGAAGATTTGTCTGAACAAGGTTCCCTTTAAGACCCCAGATTTCCTTTTCTGGTCTTGTTAGGAAGCAAAAAGAGACTCAGGGGTGCCTGTCTCAGGTGAAAATGCTTCAGAAGCAATGCTTATATTGTGGGTGTAAGACAAACTCCATGAAAAATGGGATTTTTAGTGCTTCTGTTGCTTTGGTGGTTCTGGGAAGGACATGTTCTCTGCCCTCAAGTGTCCCTGAGTGCTGCTTTTATGTCACCCTGAGATCTGACCTATTTTTGACTCCTTTTTTTATCTCTCAGAGCAGAGATTGAACACCTGGAACCTGATGCAGGTGCTGACCCTACAAGTGGGAGCTGCTCACAGGCTCTGCAAACAGGTATGGAGAGGGGAATAGAGGGAAGGACATTCCCCTAGGACAGGGGACAGAGAACATCTCAGCCATCCCAGCCCCAAGGACCATCAGCTGGGTCACTTTGTCGATGTCATTGGGACATCATATCCCACTGTCCCCTGAGTGGGAAAGGAGGATGTGCAATCCCTTGGGATAACCCTTCAACACAGGGAGCACAATCAGGCTGGCCGGAGGATGGGGGTCACAAAGAATCCCACCTCCCAAATTCCCCCAATTCTCCGTGCCCAAGACTATGGTATCATCCTTCATCCCAACCCTCACCTTTATTTTCTCCTCCTGCTTTCAGCCTCCCATCCTCTCTTTGCCACTCCTATCTCTCCCTCTTTTCTCCCATTTTCCTGCCCCGGCTTGGGCAGGCTTGGAATCCACATGGATCACAGTCAGCTCACACATTCCCGGCGCTTTGTACCACCAGCTTTGGCCTCCACATTTCCATAGGCAGCGGCTTAATGGGGTGCTTAGCCAAGAACTTTTTTGTGTTATTTTCCCTGTGTGAATTACCTGGCCCGCAGCGTCACCGCGGAAGATTGGAAATGCTGGAAATGCTGGAAATGCTCCTGCCATGGACCTTTACACGGCACATTTTAGGATCCCCGCTGTGTTTTCTTTCCAAGAAGAAGAAAGACCTGTCAGCATTAAGCAAATCAGCCGCACGTCTCGCCGCCCTGAGCTGTGTCACACATGAATATCTGAGGGCTTTTTTTTCCCCCTCTCCACCTTCTCTTTCCCTTCTCCCCTCTCCTTTCCCCTTCCCATCCTCTTGGTTTTTTAACGAAAGAAAAGTTTAATGCTCTCACAAAGGAGGGATATGGAGAAATATCCATAAAATGCCAATTTAAACCCCTTTAACCCGTTCCTTTGCTCTTCCTTTCAACCTGAGAGCAAACCCTTTTTTCTTCCTAATAGGAAGAAGGTTTGAATTTCTCGAGCAGCTGGAGGGGGGAGAGAGAGGAGGAGGAATGTGGAGGGGAAGGAAGAGTTTCTGCATGAGGGTTTCAGGGAATGGAAAAATGGGGATGAATCAGGACAGGATTTTCCTTTCACTGTCTTGTCTTGCCTGCCCAGGCTGCAAATTCAGTGTCCGGGTGCCCCCAAACAAGGGAAAGGCAGATAAATAAAACACCAAATTATTAAAATTCATGGATATTTTAATTCCCCTTAACTTGGGAAAAAAAAATTAGGGACAAAATTAGGACCCTCCATAGAAAAAGATGGTCAGAAACTGATAAAACTCAGGCGTGGGTGACACCAGACACCTCAAAAGGCCCCTGACCAGGACACCTCATTGAAATCAATGTAGTTGAGTCATGGGGTCACTAGAGCTGCAAAATTTGTCCCCAAAAGGATTCAGGAGTTGGTGTTCCCATCCCGTCCCAAGCCTGGGGATCTGTCTCTGCACAGGCTTGGAGCAGTGATGGTCCCATGAGGTGGGAAAAGGCATCAAAGCACAGGGATTTGTGCTGTGAGTGGAGTTCTTCACAGAGATTTCTTTTATCCCTTCCACCAGACCTTTTCCACTCAATCTCCCAATCAGTGAGGAATCCAAAAGAGCAAACTCATTCCAGCCAGGAAAGGACTAGTAATATCCAAATATCCACAGGGAAATGCACACGCACACTTCCTTATCCAGGCTTTCATTGGAAAGGGGTGGTGTGGATGAGCATCTCCAAATCCTGGTCTTTTGGGGGTCAGAAAAGCAGGAATGGATTCAGCTGCTTTTCACTTCATAAAGCTTTTCCTGATCCAGAAAAATTGCTGGGAATGAGTTAGGGAGGATGTGGAAGAGGAGAGAAGGAAGCAGATATGTCTCCCCATGAAATCTGAATGAAAATCAGGGAAATCAGGGAAAATCAGCCCCACTGCAAAGTCCATGGCACCTTGGACCTAGCTGGGGCTGGGAGCTAAAGGCAAATCCAATCAGGCATGAAAAAGAGGAGAATCCATGTGGATCAGTAGCAGGGAATTTTCACTTCTGAACCCTGGGATTGCCCATCTGAGCCATTTATCTTCCTTGCCCATTAATGCTGAATTGATCCACAGTTGCTATTGACTGTGTGGGAGACACACCATGCAGAAAGAGTCAGAAACAAAAGCAGGATCCAAGGAAATTTGGGGGTTTCCTGGATGTGCTGAGGGGAGCTCATGTGTGGGGAAGCTGGGATGGCTTCTGGCATTTGGAAATTCCCATCCACTGCTGAAACAAGAGCTCTGTGCATTCCTCTCCCTGGTCTTTGTGGTGATCCCCAAGCCAGACCTGCCTCTTATCCTGCATCACCTCGAATTCCTCATTCCCTCTTTGGCTCCCGAGTTTCCTTCAACCCCACAAAGCTTGGATTGCTTGGTCTCAGTTTCCTGGGACAGATCCTTTCTGGAATCATTGAGATCCTGGGATCTGCCTCCCAAAGGAGTGGCCAAGAAGGCCAGGGGCACCTGGCTTTTATCAGCCACAGAGTGACGAGAGAACCAGGGCATTGTCCCCCTGTGCTGGCACTGCTGAGGCCACATCTCAAATCCTGGGGTCAGTTCTGGGGTTCTCAGGACATTGAGGGGCTGGAGTGCATCCAGGGAATGCAACAGAGCTGGAGAAGGGTCTGGAGGACCAGGAGTGGCTGAGGGAGCTGGATGAGCTCAGCCTGGAGAAAAGGAGGCTCAGAGGGGACCTCCTGGCTCTCCACAGCTCGCAGACAGGATGATGGAGCCGGGCAGGGGTCAAGCTCTGCTCCGAGGGAAAAAGGGACAGGACAAAATGAAATGGCCTCAAGTTGTGCCAGGGGAAATTTAGTTTGGATATCAGGAAAAAAAATTCTTCATGGAAAGAGTTGTCCAGCTCTGGCACATCTTCCCAGAGCAGTGGTGGAGCTCCCATCCCTGGCTGGATTTAACCCCTGTGCTGATGTGGCACTTGACATGGTTTAGTGGTGGCCTTGGCAGTGCTGGGGGAAAAGGTTCTGTGATTCCACGACTATTGAGAATGGCCTCTTGTCCCACGATTTATGCAGAACTATTCTTAAGAACATTTGGGAAGCAGCTCACCGGGCTGCTCTGTGACTTCCCAGGAACTGCACAATGATTGAACAGCGATTGGATCCCAAATCCTGAACCCATTCCCTGCCACTGCCTGAATCCTGACACAGCTCAGTGCCTCAGGAAGTTCGGTGAAATTATTTTCCAGTGGGAGAGCCTGAAACCTTCCCAAAGTCTTGCATGGAGCCAAGTGAACGGGTTGCACATTCTATCGCAATTCCCTGCCCGGCTGGGGCTGCCTCATGCAATCCCAGCTTCCCACTGTGCCCTTCCCGACTCCTGGGGACTTCCTGCCTCTCGGTTCTGCCTCATCCACGCTCCAGTTCATTCTGGCTGCCTCCAGCTCTCAGCACATCCATCTGCCCCCGCTGACTTCATCCATCCCTCCAGTGCCTGGGACACACGCCAGGGCACGGGAATTGCGCATCCCACCTTCCCCAGGGTGCCCTTCTTGGAATTGCTGAGCTGAGCGGAACCACGCGGAGCTCTCAACCTTTTCCCCTCTCCCCCAAATTTAGGGGAAATGAGGGGAAACGCCGGGAGAGCTGTGCTGCCGTGGAGTTATTCCAGAGATTGTGCTGTCTCCCTGCATCCCAGGATGATGAGGGCTGGGATTTGTGCTGTGCTGTGGAGATGGTGGAACGATTTAGGGATGCAATGCTGTCTTCGGATGCAACAGGTCCTGACGGATGCCGTGATGAGCCCTGCAGCAGAACAGAATCCTCTAAACCCACAGACAAGCTCATTAATTATTAATTGCATTGCACACTTCATTCATCAGCTTGTTCCCAAGGCAGCAGTGCGGCTCCAGAGTGGGAATGGCATCCTGGCTCCCTTGAAGAAGGAGAAGAGGGCTTGGCATGGAATTAGTATGGGACAACTTGTTGGAAGCCCTGGACTGTCACCTCAGGCAGAGAAACATCGTCCTGTGTGGTTCACATCCAGCCCAAGAGGATTCCCTGTGGATTCTTCCTGCCTGGGTGTGTTCAAGGCCAAGTTGGACAAGGCTTGGAGCAACCTGGGATGTGGGAAGGTGTCCCTGCCCAGGGCAGGAGTTGGAATGGGGTGACCTTCAGGGTCTCTTCCAATGCAAACCATTCCACGATTCCACGATTTTCTGCTGTCTCTCATTCACATTTGTCTTCTGATGGGAGGAAACCAAGCACTGAAACAGCCAAATCCCAGTGGAGAGAGAGGTTTGGAAAAACAGTTGCCATCTGACTCCATTTTCCTTGGGAATATGGGTGGCAAGAAGATTGGATTTGGGACTAACAGCCACTCCATGTATTTCTCCATTAAACATTCCCAGTTCCTGCTCCCAAGGCCAATGGGCAAGAAATGGATATTTTGCACTGTCCAATCCTTTTACCCCATGAAACAGGGACAACCTGGGACTTCACAATTTGGATGGAGCTGGAGTCTCTTTTATGGATTTCCATGGCTAAACCACCTCAAAGCACTACAGATCCCAAACACCCTAACGGAGAGGAAACACATCCCAAAACCCACAGAAATGTGTGGGGAATGAATCCAACACCCCTGGATGCTCCGGAGAGCATCTCCTGACTGGAAAGGTAGGAGCAGGGAGGGGAGGGAGGGAGGGAGGGAGGGAGGATGATGGGGGTGAGCTCTGCGCTTCTGAGCTCTTCCCGGGAAGGGCTTTAATGCATCGGAAAGTGGAAGGTTTTCCCATCTGATTCTTGTCACGGGCAGCAGGTCTAATCGGAGAGATGCCATTTTTAGGGGGAAGGAAGAGCCCCAGGAATGGACAAACCACTTTGCTCAGAGGGGGCTGCTGCCCTTTAAGAGGCTTTTATTGCCTCGGCCCCTCGGCTTGGCAGAGGTGCTGTCATTAGAGTGACACTAAAAGTGTCCAAGGATTAGCGGTGACGGACAGACTGACCTGTCCCTGTCAAGCTTGGAGCAGCTGAGGGGGGGAAGGAAGGGGGGAGAAAAGAGGAGGGAGAAGCAGCTTTTCCTCCAAAATGGATGATTTCCATGAAAACCAGGCAGTGCTGGTATCTAGCTCAGATATTTTCCAATTATCACCTCCAATCGGTCCATAAATCCCAAAAGATTTGGAATATGCCCTTGCTGGGAATGCAGAAATTGGGTGTTTTCCCTGCCTTTGGCATGGCTGGATGAAGGACCAGATTCCAGCTTTGAAGATGCTGCCAATCCACCCTTTCTGCCAGGGTTTTTCAAGGAGAATTGAGGAAAGCCATGGCTTGGCAGTGACATTAATGCCCCTGAGTCCCACCAGCAAAGAATTCCCTTCCTGATCTCTTATCTCTGCCCGTGGCAGAGGGCTTGGAATTAGATGATCTTAAAGGCTCCTCCCAATCCAAACCATTCCATGATTCGTTGTCAACCCAGCTCTGATTTTAAGGGGAAGTTGCTCTTGTTTATCTCTGGACAGAGCCGAAATTGTCTCCTTCAGTGACAGACTTATCCTTGAGGAGAGCAATCACTTTCAATAAAATCCTGTTTCTTCCCCCCACCATTAAATGGAAATCTCATCCCTTGATCTTGAAATAGGAGTATCCCTTATCCCAGGAGAGGTTATGACCCTCTCCATGGGAAGAGCCTATCCCCAGATGCCCACGTAGTGGAAAAACATGGAAAAAAATGGCTTTTTAATATTTCTTGTGGCTGTGGTTAAATTTCTCCCAGATTTCTGCACTCTCTTCCAGGAAACCTCACCAGAGCCTCCCTCCTGGATTTTGGATTTTGACTTTGGCCAAGGCTGACCTGGGAAGGTGCAGAGTTCCCTGCTGTAGTGCTTTCCCTAATCCCAGCATCCCTGCTCCCAGTTTTACCTCTCCTCCCCTGCTCCTTCACAACGGAGTATTTGCCAGCCACAGCTCCATTATTCTGCTCCCGGGGCTGAAATTTTCCTTTTAATTCTTCTCCTTGTGGAAAATGGATCTAATTTCTTTTCCCTTCCACCTCCCCTCCTCCTCCTCCTAAGCCCCTTCCTGGCTGCTTGCAAAGAGAGGTTTTAGACACCAATTTCAAGGTGGATTCAGCCCTGGGAAATTGGAGAATTGAACATCAAGAAGTTGTTTGAGGCTGTGGAGTAGTCTGGGCTCCCTCCTGAGCTGAAGGAGTCCAATGAAACCCTTGGAAGTGCAAGTCCAGCTAATCAAGCTTTTGGAGAGGTAGGAGGACTCCTGGGGATGGGGGGAGTTTTTTCAAACACGGCCCTTTGGGAAAAGCAGGGAGGCTCAGGGGACAGGAAAAATGGGGGATGAGGGAGCAGGGTTTGGGATGTGCTGGTTCTGCTGTTTGAGTCCTTGGTCAAGCCAACCTTGAATCCCAGTTTTCCCAGTTGTTTAGTGATGGTGAGCTCCTCTCTGTGGACCAGTGGGAGTCTGCTCTGGATGGCCTGGAGGAAAAACATGTTCTCCTTAAGGATTGTCTGGCAAAGCCAGGAAATGGCAAAGCTGAGGGATATCGGTGAGACCTGACAAACTCCCTCTCCAGAGAAATTGTGGATGCCCAATCCCTGGACCTGTGGATGTCCCACTGGACCTGCCAGTGTTGCATCTAAAAACTGGATTATATCAGGCACAGCTGAGTGGAAACACATTCAGAGACTTAAAATTGAATCATGGAATGGATTCAATTGGAAGGGATCTTAAAGCCCATCCCATTCATGGGCAGGGATACCTTCTGCCAGCCCAGGTTGCTCCAAGCCCTGTTCAACCTGGCCTGGAATATTTCCAGGGATGGAGCATCCACAGCTTCTCTGGGAAACCTGGTTCAGTGTTTCTCCACCTTCATTGTAAAAACCCCTTTTCCTTCTTTCTAGTTTAAGGATCACGTCCATATATTTAGTGGCTGTGGAAGCTCTACTTGGCTCTGTGGGGTCCATCCTTATCCAGGGAATGGTGTGTTTTGGGAACAATCACTTTTCCTTTCATGTCCAATGGCATTGAATAAAAGCTCACCAAAAGAACAATTTTTTTCCCTAAGTCTGGGAATTTAACTCTGTGCAGTGACAGGAATCCTGGATTTATGTAATAAAGAGGGTTGTGGAAGGGGAAAAAATCCCTTTGGCCAGGGAAATAAAAAGAGATTAAGGAATTCCAATTTGGGAGTGCTGAATATTTCCCACTACTGCTGAAGGATTCACGTCAAACAGCAAATCCAGTGGAAAACCAGGAATATCCAAAATGCTTTGCTGTTCCAACACCCTTATATTCCAGCTTTTCCTGAACTATCCCATGCACCTGAATAATGAGACAGACAGCTCAGACCAGAGTAAATACGTGTTTTTCCATACTTTGCCTTCTCAGGGTATCAGAAACAGAATCCAGACCCTCAGAAAAAAAGCTGATATTTAAATGGTGTTTAGGGAATATCAAAACATTCCCAAATCTGGGAAAGCTGCACAATCCGGGGCTGTGGGAAAACCATCATTCCTCCAGGAACAAACAGGTTTCCTGGCTCTGAGCTAAATGGGAATCATGTTTGTGTCAGGGATTCCTGCTGTGATCATAAATAACCCAAATCCCAACTTCCCAGTTTACCTGAAAAGCTCAAAGACTTTTCCTTTGCTCCATGTGCCCTGGAAGCATTTGAAGCTGGCCTAAACAGCATTTTCCTGATGCTCCATGAAAAATATTTGCTCAGCTCTTCTGGAAATCATGAGCTCTGAGGAAGTTGAAGGCAAGGGATTCACCTTGCCCTGGGCTGCTGGAAATTGCTTTGCTCCACAGCTTGTGCTGGAAAAGAGGGAGATCAGCAGGGTGGGAGCCCAGTAAAGGTCGTGGAGGATGTGGAATGACAGTGGAATTTGGGACATGGGTTGTCTCCCTCCCACGGTCTGAGCACAGCATCTTTCCCAGTAATTTGGTGGAGGGGAGACTTAAGGGATCAGAGGAGGAAAGGAGATGGAGAGCTCTGGAAATGGTCCCGTGTTGTGCCAGCAGTGGAGGGCAGAGGTCAGGGGGGATCACTGCACCCTCTCGTTGTGGAGCCGTGGGATGGGGTGGGAAGGGACTGTAAGGATCATCTCATCCCACCCCCTGCCATGGGCAGGGACAGCTCCCACTATCCCAGGTTGCTCCAAGCCCCATCCAACCTGGCCTTGGACACTTCCAGGGATGAGGCAGCTGCAGCTTCTCTGGGAATTCCATTCCATGGCCTCACCAGCCTCACAGGGAAGAATTCCTTCCCAATATCCCACCTAACCCTGCCCTCTGTCAGTCTGAACCATTCCCTGTGTCCTGTCCCTCCATCCCTTGTCCCAAGTCCCTCTCCAGCTCTTCTGGAGCCCCTTCAGGCACTGGAAGGGGCTCTGAGGTCTCCCTGGAGCCTTCCCTTCTCCAGGTGAACATTCCCAGCTCTCCCAGCCTGGCTCCAGAGCAGAGGGGCTCCAGCCCTTGGAGCATCTCCATGGCTTCCTCTGGATCTGCTTCAGCAGCTCCAGGTCCTTCTGCTGTTGGATCCCAGAGCTGCTTCCAATAAATCTTTCCTGCAAGTGACACTGGGACAATGTAGGGAGTCCTTTCCTGCAGCAAGGGATAGGACAAGGGGGCATTGCTTCAAACTTAAGGAGAGGAGAGCTAGATGGGGATATTGGGAAGAAATTCTTCCCTGTGAGAGTGGTGAGGCGCTGGAATGGAATTCCCAGAGAAGCTGCGGCTGCCCCATCCCTGGAAGTGTCCCAGGCCGGGTTGGATGGGGCTTGGAGCAGCCTGGGATAGTGGGAAGGTGTCCTTTGCAACAGAAGGAATGGAATGAGATGATCTTGAAAGTCCTTCCCACCCAAACAATTCCACGATTCCACGATGAGCAACCATTGCAGAGTCTCCCCAAAACAGCTGGTGACTCCACTTTAGGAATTCTCCAGGTTTGTGGGGAAAGAGAAGAGGATTTCAGGCAAATCCAGCTAACAAATATGAGGAAGGGAGAAGGGAATTTTCCTTTGGCCCTTCCCCGGAACCACCACAATTTGCTGATTTTCAGGATGCTCCCCATCCTCATGACTCCTTCTGGACCATGAGGGATGAGTCTGAACCTCTGTCTGCCTTCCTGGAATTGCTTTGCCCGGGGTCTCCCAGGGGGTCGATGAGGATGGGGAGAAGGGGGGTGGTGGCTGGGGGGAATTTTCCTGGAGTGGGGCTCTTATGGATGGAAGTTAATGGAGCTGGGAGATTCAGCTGCTGCCGGGGGAAGCATCCAGGGATTCTTTTCGCTCCGGCACTGCCGACAGGAACATCCTGGATCCTCAGCAGCTCATAAGTAACTACAATGGGTGATTGCTTAATAATTAAAGATATGCAGAGCTTGGATTGCCTCCCAGAGCCGGAGCAGATCAGGGAGGAAAACTTCCCGTCTTACAGGAAATCTCCCCGTGCCGAAGCTCCCCGCGCCCGCCGGGGGATTTGGTTGGAATCAATTCCCCCCTGCCTGCGCTTGGGATTCTGCCATGGATTAACTAAGCGACCTCGCTTCTCTCCTTGCCGTGGCTTGTTTTCCCCTCCCAGAGTTGGGATCCTGCTCCGGAGGAATCCGAGTGTCCCATGGGAGAGGTTGGAACCTCCAGGGGCTGGAGCTGAGAAGTCTCAGGAGAAGGTGTGTGTGTGTGTGTGTTTGATGGGTCTCTGAGACAGTAAATCTGCCTTTTTTCATGGAATCCTGGAATTGTTTGGGTTAAAAATCGCCTCCTTCCAGCCACCTCCCTTGGGCAGGGATACTTCCCACTGTCCTAGGTTTCTCCAAGCCTCATCCAACCCGCCCTTGGAGTTGCTCCGCTGTTCCCACCTCCCTTGTTTGTCCTTAAACCACTCGGAACTTGAGCCAGCATAGGAAAAAAACCCCAATATTCCCACCCTGGAAAGAGCATCCAGGCTGGGCAGCTGGAGCCGGGTGTCACAGCCCGCTCCCTGCGGCCAGGACAGCTCGGACGCGCCAGCCGGGAGCCGTGGGGACGGTGAGGAGCCCTGGGGCACAGCTCCGCTCCCTTTCCAGCGGCTGATTCCAGGCGACACGCCTGGATTGATGAACTCCGCTCTGCCGCTTTCCCGAGCTTGGCAGAGAGAAATGGCAGAGCCCGGGGGGCCAAGGCTAAAAAAACCTCAGTTAACATTAAAGTGAAGGATCTGCCGGTGCTCCTGCCGGGGGCAAAGGGGAGCGGACGCGCTTTTCTCGGCAACCAGACACGTGTGGGCTCCGCGGGAGGGGGTTTGCCTTTTCCCGGGATGGGTGATGGGGATGCTGACTCAGCAGCCGCCGCTCCATCGCCTGGAAAGACGCGGAACGGCGTTGGGAGCATCGCGTTCTGCCTGCTGGGGCTTCCTTTGCCCTCCCCGGGCGCTGATCCCGGTCCAGGCTGAGCGATGTGACAGGAATTTGTGCTCGGGCCTGGCTTTTATCATGCAGATTGTGCATCAATCATGCTAATTGACCCTGGAGCCAGGGATGGCTTCAAGGTCAACTTGGATTAGGTTTGGGATATCCTGGTGTCCTTGCACACGGCAGGGGAGTTGGAATGATATAAAATCCCCTCCGTCCCAAAAAGTTCTAGGATTTAGTGGTATCAAAGTGATGTCAAACTGGTACAAGGAGAGAGCCCCACTTTAAATCCCACTTTAAATCCCTCACCCCGGTATTTAAGTTGCTATTCCCTCCGTGGAACAGCTCTGAGTTGGGTTTTGCCTTCCCAGGGTGAAAAATCCTCATTTATTCCCGCAATGAGGATGGAGGGAGAGATCAGGGAGCCGAGGGACAGCTTACAGCAGGATGAGCCAGCTGTGACCCAGCATTCCCATCCCTCTGAATCCCCTCCACCTCCCTCTGGAGCCCTCAAATTGTTTTATCCCTGCCTGGGCTTGTGCCTGGAGCTAGCACGATTTTGCCCAGATTTCCCGGCTCGCACAAGGTTTTCCCACTGGGATTAAACCCCTTGGAGAGGCAGGCACCGCCTGGAACTATAGCCCGGAGCTGATCACCTGAATCCCTGCAAAGTTCAGACTGTGGGGACTCAAAAGATGCAGCAATGGGGCTCTGGATTTGCCAGCAGCTTTCCCAGGGCTGAGCCAAAGCCCCCCCTCCTCCTTTTCCTGAATTTTATGCCCAACTGAGGAGTGAAAGAAATTCAAATTTACACAACACTTGATTTGACGAGAAACGTCAAATTTTCTTTCTGATTTGGGGTGAAAAAATTTCTTGGCTTGGACACTGAAAAAATTAGGGAATCTGTCTTTAAACCTTCCTGTTCCTTACCTGTGGGACTCGGGGATTAGGATTTCTGGGGGGGTTCTGGTGGATCAGGAGGCAGGGAAAGGCTCTGGATGCCCCTGCTGCACGCTGGGGAATTATAAATAACGCAGCCAGGGATATTTCCAGGGATTTCTGATGTTGCTTTCTAGGAAGCAGTTCTTCCCTGTGACAAACTGGATGAGAGAATCTGTCCCACCCCTGGAAGTGTTCAAAGCCAGGTTGGAACAACCTGGGATAGTGGAAGTTGTCTCTGCCCACGGCAAGGAATGAAACGAGATGGACTTTGAGATCTCTTCGACTCAGAGCTCCCTGTGACTTTATGAAATTTGGGAGGTGCCGCTTGGAATTCACTCCTTTCTTTCCGTGCCTCAGTTTCCCCAGCAGCAGGAGCAGTTCCACCCGCGGGGGAGACTGGAATTTCTCGGGCTTTCCTTCTTTCCTCCAGGGCTGGATTTTTCCGAGCTCAGCACTTGGAGCTGGTAAAGTGCGGTGGGAGTCAGGATGTGCTGGATACCCGAGCCGGGTGGGAGCAGACAGCTTTTCCATGGATGGGCTGATCCTGCAGGCGGGCAGGGGGAGCGGATCAATACCGAGAGAGCTGGAATAAGCCGAGCTTTGTAAGCGAAGCCTGAGCTCTCAGGGCTCCCAGTTAAAGGCCGTTATCTCCAGACATTCCCGGCTGTCTGGATCCTCTCACAATACAGAGACATTCCAACCAGGATATGAGTCAGCTCGCAGGGATCTATCTCCTCCTGATCCGGCCCGACACCGCTCTGTGCTGCCTGGGGTGGGTGACACCACCTCTGGTCCCTTCCCATCCTTTCCCCATTTCGCCTGCATCCCACCCGGAACTGCGGGCACTGAGCTCGCCAGGCATCTGTGTGCTCATCCCAAAGTTATGAGGAAAACAGCCAGGGAAAAGGCACCTGGATTGATTCCTTCATTTCTGGGCTCTGGGGGATGACTCAGACAATTTTCCTGGTCCACAGAGCTTCTGGCTGTGATAAATTTTGGGTAAAAATTCGTGTATAAAATAATAACCTGATGTGTAATGGGAATAATGTTAATAAATTTGTGAAATCCAGTACAGGGCTAATCGTTTCCCCCCCCACAGCCTACCAGTCTCAGTTGCAAAGACAGGATGAACCTCATCAAGCTAGACAAAGACACTGGCCAACCCAGCGCGGCGCTGACCATTTCCTATTTTTGTGGCTTTCCCATTTTTCTGGTGTTCGATATTTTGTTATTAATAAATTGTCCTTTATTTATCCGATATTTGCCATTGCATTTATAACATGGCCTTATCTGTGAAATCCATAGGTGAGGAGAAGGGACTGGAAAGACCCTCCAGACAGACTGGGTTTTGCCCAATGAAATCCAGTTATAAAAGCACCACAAGGAAAGCTGGGAAAGGTTTGTGCTCCCTAGTTATGCTCCATCCAGGTCTCCTGGCCACATTCCCATGTTTCCCACTGGCTCCAGTTTGGATATCAGCCCTAGCCCTGTCTAACCATTCCAGACTGGGATTGGGAGAAGAAAACAGCTGGATTTGGGGCCTTTATCCATATCCTGTCTCCAACCAGGAGAAATACAAGGCAGGATGGTCCAGCAGAGAATTTCCAGAGTTTTCTCCCTGCTGACAACAATTTGTACTATTGAACCAGCATTTTTCCATCTCTATTATGGTAGTGGACGGATTTTTTCCTTTAGAATGTGCCTCTTATCCATGCAAAATTTCAACATCCTGGAGCAAGGAATTCCCTGGGCGTGAACAGCCAAAAGGGAGGGAAAACTTTGCTGAGACCTGGAAAAAATCAGTCCAGTTGTGAAAAGGAAAGAGCCGTGAAATCTGAGCTGCTTATCCCAACAGTCATTGGGACTGATCCACACAGGCTCTTCCCAAATGAGGAGCTCTTAACTCTTCCCCTAAATGTTGGTGTTTTCCATCTTCCACAACATATTTGGGAATAAATCAAAGCCAGGCCAGGGGATTTTTTTTTGGCACTCCATTCCGGCCGTTTCGCTGCTCCTCCTTTCTCCACCCCCGCCCTTTCCCATCTCATTTCCTCGGGAGCCAAAGGAATCTGTCTGCCTGATGGATGGCTCCTGACAAGCCGAGAAGCCAAAGATCACATGTCAATAGGGCCATAATTAGGAGAATTGAGCCCTGTCAGGGCCTCCCGGAAATTTATCTGGAATCAATGGCCAATAGGGTGGAAGGAATGAAGATGTGGGAGTGTTTGCTTTGGAGCTGCCATGGATTTTTACACCCTGTCTGCACAGGGATCCTGCGGGCCGGGCCTTTCCTGCTGCCTGAAAGAGGGGAGGATTATGGAATTAGCCATGGAGATCTGCCCTGGCACCCGCTGACCCTCCTGGGGCTGTGGCCGCACCCCCGAAGCCGGCACAGCAAGAGGGAAAAGTGGGATAGAGGATGGAATTCAACGTTTTGCTCTTCTTTCCAGTGGGAAAGAGCATGGCAGAAATCCCAGGCATGGGTCAGGAATTTAGGGATATGGAAGGAATTTTAGGAAATGTGCCCCAACCCCCCCATGTCCCCAAATCCCCCTAAATGTCTCTGAATCCCCCCAAACACCCTCTATGTCCCCAAGCCTCCCCTATGTCCCTAAATTCTCCCAATGTCTCCAAATTCCCTCCCCATCCTCAAATTACCCCAAATCTCCCCAATGTCCCCAAATTGTGCCCCCATGTCCACATTTCCCTATGTCCCCAAATCCCCATGTTCCAAAATCTGTCTCACATCCCCAAGCTCCATCCCGAGTTGCCATGTCCCCAGATCCCCCCAATGCCCCCATTTTCCCACATCCCCAAATTCCCACTGCATATCCCACACTTGGGGCCCCACATCAGGGTTTTGGATTCACCAGGGATGCAGGGTGGGAGAGGCAGCAGATGGGGGAACAAGGACATTGTCATCTCCCATCCACAGCTGAGACAGGGCTGGGGGGTCTCATCACCCACAAATTAAACCTGGATTAAATCTCCAAGTGAGACTCAGCCTGTCACAGTTTTCCAGGAATAGTACTGCCAAAAAAATGTTGGGATTTAGGAACTGACTTCCTCTGGAGGCTGCTAAAGTCTAGGGCACTGCAGGGATTGTTTTTTTCTACTCCTCTCCCCGCACCTGTGGCACTTTCTGGATGTCCCTGAATCCCGAATCTCCTGTGATGTCCTTGGCACGAGTGAAGGACTGGGGGAATTTGCACTGTTTTGGGCTGGGACTGAATCCTTTCTGTGATTCCAGGGTTTGCAGGCAAAGAAAAGCTTGGGATGCCCTGGGAAACCCTTCAGCATCTGCTTTGATGCTTTGTTGGTGCAGGGGTCAATGGCCTGACCCCAAAACTGTTGAACCATGAAAACAACTGAGGTTAAAGCCAGAAATCCTTTGGAAATGCTTTTGGATACCAGGCAGAATGGAGCTGGGATCACACAAACCAGAGAGAAGCAGCAGGCAGGGGAATGATGCTGGATGATTCTCCCTGCCTGGGGAATGATGCTGGGACTGGGATACTGGGGATACCACACTGTGGTGTTTCTACCCCAGGACTGAAATAATAAACTGAAGAAAATCTTTGGAATTCCAGCCTTGTGCTCCCCATTGCTCCAGGGGCTGACCCCATTCCCTATCCATGGGTTTCACCCCCAGGGTGCAGCAGGCATTCCACTCTCCCTGGACTGAGCTCATCCAGCTCGCCCATCCCACAAACTCTGCTCCTGCTCACCCAGCCTGCAAAATCAAAGCTTGGAAAAACTCCCAGGGATTAGGGCTTCAAATCAGTGAAACCATTGATTCCCTGTTGGGAATTAGGGATCAGAAAGGCTCTCCCAGCCTGTTTTTGTCATGACAGTGTCCTCATGCTCCCTCCATGGCCAAAATCCCAACTTTTCATCACATCCCAGTGTATCCACCAGTCCCCACAGCCCTTACTGGGATCCATTTCACTTCTAACAACCCCAAAAGATTATAGGAAAAGAATCAAGGAAATGGGAAGGATCCAGAGCCTGTGGATACCACATAGCTCCTAATTTATTGCTTCTGTAATTGGGGTTAATTACTGGTGACCAAATTTATCTTCTTGCCTCTCATTAATCCCAAACACAAAAGAATCCTGTTTGCAATCAATTGCTGTTTAATTACAGCACAATAGCTGCCTCCTGAGATCGAAATCCCGGCTGCCTCCAGATCTCGAGGAGGGTGGGAGTGGAAAAATGGAGCATGAGGATGCCAGCTGGGATTGGCATTGTGTATTCCAGTGACTTGTGAAATCCAGGGAGAGGAGTGGGAAGTCTCTTTGTCCTGGTTGAAGGATCGGGGACTGGCTTTCAGCTGGGGAGAAATGAGGGGGAATGACCTCAGGTTCCACCTGGGGAGATTGAGGTTGGATATTTGGAAAAAAAAAAAAATGTAATGGAAAAGGTTGTCAAGCCCTGGAAAAGGCTGCCCAAAGAAGAGGTGGAGTTCCCATCCCATGAGGAATTTCAAATCCACAGAGAGGTGGGATTCAGGGATGTGGGTTAGTGGTGGAATTGGCAGTGCTAGATTAGTTGGAGTTCACCATCCTCAAGGTCTTTTCCAACCTAAAGGATTCCATGATTCTGGGATTCAGATGGAAAACATGTTCCATGTGAAACCTTTCAGGGAATATTTGGTCCGCTCTCAGCTCTCAGAACAGTGGGAAGGGAAATTCCTTTCTCAAGGAGAACAAGGAAACAAGGTCCCAGCACTTCCCAGAGCTTTGTTGTTTGGACTGAAGGTGTTTGAGGTGACCAGGAGGTCCCCCAAAGGACATGGAAAGTCGGGAAGAAGGGGGAAAAATGGGAATTGTGCTTGAGGTGAACAGGAGATTCTCCAAAGGACATGGAAAGTCTGGAAGAAGGGGGAAAAATGGGAATTGTGGGAATGCTCTTTTTTACTGCAGGCAAACACCAGTTTCCTATTCTGGACCCCCCATTCCTGGGGACAGAATTCACCAGTCCCAGGACCACACCTGAAGTCTCCAAATTTTCTTCTTCTTCTTATTATTATTTTTCTGGGAGAAACATTTCCTTGGCACTGGTGCCTGTCCTACCCCCTCATTTATCCCAATAAATGTTCTGGATTAAATAAACTCCCCTCCCAGCCCATCCCTTCCTGCCCATTCCTTAGGAGCCATCAATCTCCAGGATTATTGAGCCCAGTTTGGGAGTCAGTGAGGTGTTGAAAACACTCCAGTCTTCCTTTTATCACTTTCAGATCAGTCCATCGGGTGGGAATCCATCAGGGAAAATTATGGGAGAGGCTGTGCTGATCTATGGCTCCCTGTTCCCAGATCAATCCAGCTCTTCCCGTTCCAGTGTGGGGGCTGTGAGGATCCGGGGCTGGCCATGCTTGACTCCCTTCTCTTAAAACACCACATCCATCAACACTTCCCATTCCTGCCAGGATTTTGTCTGGGGTTGTGCTGGAGATGGGATAAAATATCCGCTGAGTCAAACAAGGTGGAGGCTGAATTCCTCTTGGGACCTCAACTCATGACTGGAGCCACTTGCTGACATTTATTGCATTTAAGATTTGAGTGGGTTTAGGGATTATGAGCAGCCAAAAATCTGGACTGTGCTGGAAATTCATCATATCCCAAAGTTTAGCTGCGCTCAGGATGGTGCTGAAGTGGTTCATCCACCCTGGGGCCAGGAGTCTAGACCAGGAGCTGGGTTTGGAGCTGTTTTTTCACCCGGGCATTCCCAATCACCCTCTTCCCATGCCCTGTGTGGATCCAGAGGGAAGAGCACCACCTACTGAGTCTCTCTCACATCTTTTTTTTTTTTTTTTTTTTTTTTTTTTTTTTAAATCTCAATCTATTTTATTCCTATTTCCTATCCCTGAGAAAGGCAGAAGCACGTTTAACTCCAAGGAGCCCTCCTGATCTCTCCAGACATTTCTGCTTGCTCTGATTTTCTTGTGTTAATGACACTTCCTTGGGGTCTTTCTGCTTCCTGCCTTCAGGAATTAACAGCACCTTCAGTCTGATGCTTCCCCAGATCCAGGTTTTCTCTTGGAACAAGTGTGGGAAGCAAAATAAATGAGGTAAATTTTGCCTCAAAATCTGAATTTAAGCTTAATATTGGAGAATTTGCTGAAGCAGAAATAGATGCAGGAGTATATTTCTCTGGAAGGATTTTTACATATGTGGGTGTCCATATATAGGGACATGTCTCTGGATGTGTTTTGGCCAAGGATTTAGGGAATTAGCTGGAGGCTTTCACATCCAGGTTCAGCTCCCACCCCGGCGCAACCCTTTTAATATTGATTAAACACTGAAAAATTCCTCAAAAACAGATGAGGAGAAACAGATAAATTCACTCTGGTGTTCCCTGAACATTTTTAATTGGGAGATGATCCAGCTTTTTAAGGATGAGGCCTCAGCCAAGTTATCCCAAAGCCCTTCATTTGCATCCAATGCCAAATAAGACTCATTAAAGATCCTCTTGTTATTCCTTCCCGTTTGGTTTGTTTGTTTGAGCCACAGCAGTGTTTGTGTTTCTCCCAAGGGAACTGGGTCAGGAATTGGCACAGGATGTTTTGTAAGGGTTGACAAACCCCTGAGTCCCCCTCACCTGCTTCCAAAGGTCTCAACACCGCGGATATCCCAGGAGGAACTTGGTGGAAAGTGGGAATGAGGAGATCCTTGTCAGTCCTCAACGTTACCTATTTTCTGCTTCATCTCCCACATAAAGCTGAGGGGCACAAGATCTTTCTACCAGGAAAAAAAAAAAAAAGCCCAAATTTGATCCCTATGGATCAAATAAGGTCTGTGAGGAATGGCTGGGAAAAACAGGAGATTGTTTATCCCAGAGAAAGAAGGGAGATGGGATAACAGCCGAGAATTATGTAAGAGGCTGCTGCAGGAAGGGGAGGGACACATTTTCCTGTGGACAGGACAAGGAATAAGGAGCTTAAAAACCTGCAAAGGAGATTTAGAGCTGTGGGATAGAGGAGGGCTGGGATTAATTGCTGGGAGGAGGGGAAGGGTGGGATCTCCAGGGATGGAGTTTGGAGGACAAATGTGTCAAGAAGGGCTTAAAGAGAGTGGATTCATCCATGGGGCAGGAGGCAGGGAAGATAAACATCCACCTGGATGTTTTTCCAGTGTTTCAGGTGGCTCACAAGGCACCATGAGTGAGTTCTGGGATTTCCAGAGTGGGATGGGGGGTTTGGCAGCTTGAGAATTTCTCCTCTGGGAGGCTCCTGCTCCTTCCTTGGAATGAGCCATATGGTGCCACATGGAGCTGCCTCTCCAAAGATTTCTCTGCCATCACTTCTCCTAGCTCCACAGATCCCAAGGTGACCTGAGGCATGTGTTCATTGAATCCTGGAATGGTTTAGGTTGGAAGGGACTTCAAAGAGCATCCAATTCCAACTCCCACCATGGCCAAAGGACAACTTCCACTACCCTGGGTTGCTCCAAGTGTCATCCAGTCAAAGCCTTGGGCACTTCCAGGGATGGGGCATCCACAACTTTCTGGGCATCGCATCTCAGACTCCCATCTTTCCACCTTGGGAGCTGGAAATGGTTTTTGGGGTGGGAATCATCCAGCCAAGCTGCGGTAATCCCATTGCCCTGCGGAAGTAAATCTGCTGATGGAGCAGAAGCTGGAAATAACCCAGCAAAAACCTGAGACAGCTCTCGCTTCCAGTAATTCCCAGGGAGGGGTGTCAGCCATGATTTCTAGGAGCCACACGCAGCAGAAAGCAGGGAATTGCTGGCAGCACTAATGAAGTTACGGCCATCCAGTGATTGGGTTAGGAGATCCTCCAGGAGCGGCCAGCGAGGTGATGGACGGAAAGCAGAACGAGAATTAAATTGCATTTCATTTCAATTTGGCCATAAATTTGATGATTTCGTCAGATAAGGAATAAAGGGGAAAGGGAGGAGAGGAGAGGGAGGGATCTGCAGGCAGCAGGGAGTGAGCAGGACACAAGGAATTACATCGTCCCAGTTTGTACTGACCATTGTAAGTCATCAAATCACCTGCTCCTTATGGATTATTCACTCTGGTAATAAAGGCCGGGAATGCAGTTTATCGAACTGTCCTGGGATTTATGGGAGAGGATGCAGTGGGTGGAGAGAGGAGATGGACCATTGTTGCCACTTTGATGGGATGCTCCACTTGGCAGCAGTGGTTTGTGTCACCTGAGTCCTCTGCTGAAGTGAGGACATGTCACCAGGGTGGGAACACTGTTGGGTTTCAAGTGATGCACAAGCCAAGGAGAATTCCCGATTTTGGATGCATCTGGAGGGACCTGGGCAATCCTGAGAAGTGGGGCCATGGGAATCCCATGAGGTTTAACAGAACCAAGTGCTGGTGCTGCAACTGAGTGAGAGAGAGTCAATCCCAGGATCAATCCAGGCTGGGGATGAGCAGATGGAACAGCCCCGGGGAGAAGGACTTGGGGAGCTGGTGAGTGAGAGGCTGGGCATGACCCAGCAGTGTGTGCTCCAGTCCCAGAAATCCAGTTGTATCCTGGGCTGATCCCACAATGCTGGCAGCAGGAGAGTGGGGAATTCTACCCTTCTGTCATGCTTAGGTGATTATCCCACCTGGAATGTTGCATCCAGCTTTGAGATCCCAGCACAGGAAGGACGTGGAGCTGGTGGAGAAAGCCCAGAGAAAGCACCAAGGTGATCAGAGGGATGGAGCAGCTCTGCTGTGAGGAAAAGGTGAATGTGTTGGAATTGTTCAGTCTGGAAAAGAGAAGGCATGAAGGGATTTAATTGTGGCCTTCCAGAACCAGAAGGAACTGAAAAAAAGATGGAAAGGGACTTTTTAGAAGGGATGGAGTGACAGGAAAAGGGTGAATGGCTTCAAACGGACAGAGAGTGGGGCTAGATGGGATATTGGGAAGAAATTCTTCCTTGTCTTGGGTGGTGAAGATCATGGAATCATGGAATGGTTTGGGTGGAAAGGGACCGTAAAGATAACCTCATTCCAACCCTTCCACTATCCCAGCTTGATCCAAGCCCTGTCCAGCACGGCATTGAACACTTCCAAGGATGGGGCAGCCACAGCTTCCCTGGGCAACCTGTGCCAGGGCCTCCCTACCCTCCCAGGGAAGAATTCCTTCCCAGAGAGAATCAAAGATCTCCAGCATTGGAATCTGATACTGGAGACCTTCCAGAAATGGTCACGATTCATTCTAGTTTGGTGACATGGCAATTCCAGGCCCTGACAAAAACACCAAATTAACTCCCGGGAATGAGAAACATCCTCAGGGCACTATTGCCCTGGAATGTTCCATAGGATCACTGGGAAGTACTCAAGGGACAAGCTGTGCTGCATTTCCTTAGCACACTGATATCTCCATATCTCCAACCCTTCAGACCTCACAAGATTCCAGCTGGGTGTGTCAAGGCTTCCATCCCAAACTGCTGACATCTTTGGATGTCTCAGCAAGTTTCAGCCTTATTTTGCTGTGCCTTGCTGTGCAGAGGTTTTCATCCCCACTGGATGAAGGATTTAGTCAGGGATAGGACTGGAAGCACTTTTGGTGGGATATCTGTCTCTCCCATAATTTGTGGGATATCTGGATATCCTATAATTTGTGGTAAAGTGATGACGTGGTGCACAAACCTCGTTTCCATGACCAAGAACAACTGAGGGAGCTGCAGGGGGCCCAGCCTAGAGAAAAGGAGGCTTGGAGGGGAAACTTCTCACTCTCTGCAATTCCCTGAAAAGAGGGTGCAGCCAGGTGGGGGGTTGGGCTCTGCTCCCAGGGAACAAGGGACAGGACAAGAGAAAACGGCCTCAAGCTGTGCCAGGGAAGGGTCAGGTTGGACACCAGGAGGAATTTCTTCATGGAAAGGGTTGTTGACCACTGGAAGGGGATTTCCAAGGACGTGATGGAGTCCCCCATCCCCAAGGGACACCTGGACACGTCCATGCTGTGGACTGGTTTGCAAATTTGGAATCACAGGTTGGACTCAGTGATCTTGGAGGTGTTTTCCAACCTCATGGATTTTGGGATTCTGGGATTTGGTGGTTCTTTGTTGATGCTGAAATTGTCTGGGACAGTCCCAACCCCTGGATCTGCACAATTAAAGCTACAAAACCGTGCTCTGAACGAGGCCTCTTGGATTTCTGGTGGGATCAATGATCCCATGGGACACACCACCACACTTGCACATTCCTGCTGCACCTGGCTGCCACAGGGGCAGGATATGGATGAGCTGTGCTGAGCCTGGGAGCTGCTTTGTGCTGGTCCAGCAATGCCAAATGTGACAGGAGCTTGGCCTGCCCTTGAGGCCAAAGCTTTTAAACTCAGTGTGAGAGAGAGGCCAAAGATATTCCCCATCAATCTCAACCCTGGAGCTCCAGCTGCAGCAGGGAATGGGAAGGAATTGGATTCCAGCCGTTTGGCAGTTTTTGTGAACATAATTAATACCCGTCATTGCCAGGAATTCCCATGTAGTCGTACAGATTTTGACCCATATTTGGGATATTCCTTTGGAGAGCGCAGATGGGAATCTGTTTCAAAAGGAATCTTTCGTGGGACTTCCACATGTTCAAAGTGAGGGATTTCAAGTGTTCCCAAAATAATGACTGGGAGATACAAGGGGGGAAAAAGAATGCCGGAATCTATTTCACATGCACAATAATTTACTTTTAGATGTGCAGTAAAGATTTTATATGCACAATAATTTACTTTTACACGTGCAATGATGTTTTTACACACGGAATCATTCATTTTTATGGATAAAAGCCAACCAATTAAAAACCCGGGTGTTAAACATCCCTCCCACCAATCCTGAAGGATTTGTTTTGGAGTAAAACTTCACTCGGGCCTAAAATCAACACTTTTGTGCAGGATTATTGTTGCTTTTCCAGCTGGTTCCATGTGCTGTACCTCATTCTTCTTCCCAATATCCCATCTTTCAGTCTGAAGCCATAGTCGTGGGACTTTCCACGACGTGGAGCTGAGCAATTGCAAGAACAATTTAAAGGCTCCAAAGGGTCCATACAGCTCAGAGGAAAAGAGATAAGGCCATGGGAAATTCCAGCTGTTGAAGGATCAATGGAAAAAAATTTGTTCAGAGACCTCACATCTGCTTCCATCTTTTTTTTTTTTTTTTCTATGAATCTCTTCACTTGGTCAAGTCAGATGAGGTTTGAGCTTCCATTTCTCGGGTGAATATTTTGATAAATTTAGGGGTCTGTGTTCCCTCAGCTTTTCCTGTATATTTATTTCCATATTTAAATAGGATACACTTCGGATCCCCCTATCCAGGAGGGATTATTAATCTTCAGGAAGTTGAATAGAAAGGGAAATATCTCCTTGTTATCCCTGAGGCTTCACCTCCATGGAAAACCCTCTGCCGCAGTGTACTGGCAAATTCACTGTCCATAGTTAATTTCAGGATGACCTGAAGGAATAAAGGGGTTGAATAAAGTTAGGAAAAGCTTCTCAATATTCTGGAATCTGGTGGATTAAATGCCCCAGCTCAGGCCAGAGGGTCACCTCCAAGAAGGGCTGTCCTGGTCACGCTGAGTCTTTGCCAGTGGCGACTCAGTTACTTTGAGTGGGAATCTCAAATTACTGCAAACCTGGCGGATTCCGTGGAAGAAGAGGTGGAAGGGGCTGGAAATAGAAATAATAGTCCCCAGTCTATGAAAAACAAGAGGTTGACAGGATCTTTTCTTTGGACAGTCTGGGATAGGAGAGAAGGAAAAGAGGGAAAAGGGAAAAGGGGAAGGCGCATGGTCAAGTGTAACAAAACAGCACAAACTGAAACACTCCCTTGAACAAATTCCAATCCTGAAAAATAAACTGGTTTCTAGTTCATAAATATTCAGGAGGAGCCTGATCCTGCAGGAAGTGGAAAAATTTCTTTTCATGCAAAATTTCTATTTTTTCAAGAAAAAAAATGCTTCCATGGGAGCTTTTTTTTTGGAGGATCCTGTTCTGCCAGCTTTGACTGCTGGAGTGCTCAAGACTCTGGTTGTGAGGTATTTTGAGCAAGGAAATGGGGGAAAATTGGTAAAAGTGTCAGACCATTGGGAAATCTGATGGAAAAATGATCTGGAATGGTTTTGGATCAATGTCCCAATAGAAAGGGTGGGAATTCTGCTGGCTGGTAGTGTCTGCACTTGATAACACTTCCCAAACGAAAGGGCTGAGGAGCGCCCTAGGGATTTACCTGCAAACCATCCTAAAAATCATCTCATTCCAACTCCCTGCTGTGGTCAGGAATACATTCCACTATCCCAGGTTGCTCCAAGCCCCATTCTGGAGCACTTCCAAGGATGGGGCAGCCACAGCTTCTCTGGGAATTCCATTCCAGGGCCTCCCCAGCCTCAGAATTAGCTCAGAACAGCTCCTTGATTATTTTTCAAGGTTCATGGAAAACTAAAATTTCCTGAAGGACAATTCAGTTGGTAAAAAAAAAAAAAAAAAAAAAAAAAAAAAGGAAATGGTAAAATGAGAATGATGAAAGGGGATGGTTAAAAAACAATCCAAGTGCCCCCAAAAGGATCATTCCCCTCCACCAAGAGTGACACTGGTTTGAAAAACTGGCTTAGAGGCAAAGGGACAGTGACAAGGGACACATCAAATAGGGGAAAAAAGGGAATAAAGGACATTGGATTTGCACAAAAATGAAGAAAATCAGTGAGATGAGCAAAAAGCCAGGAGAGGCTCTGGCCAGTAGAGCTGAGGCCAGCAAAGAGTTGAAATACTTTGGGAACAGAAGGAGCTATAATAACCCCGGTATTGATTCCTCCTTGGAAGGGAAATGTGCAAAGCAGGCATTTTCCAGGGATATTTGTTTTGTATTTGGAGGGAAAAGCAGATTTGTTCCTGATTAAAAAGAAGGGATGGTTTACAGGCTGGCATTTAGTGGGGAGCATTCCAAGTAGCCCCTCTTAAAAAACACTCAATGTGCTAAAAACAAGGATTAACTTTATCCAAGTGTTTTCTAGGATGTGGCCAAGAAGAATCAAGGGTTTGTTTTCAAGATCCCAAGGTAGGGAAATCCAAGGCACAAGAGGAAAACTGATGCCATGTCAGTCTGTTAAGGAATGGGAATGACTTGGTTAATTATTGCCTGCCATTGATTCCAGGCAAAATGAGGGAACACCTCACCAGGACTCGATTAATAAGGAATTACAGGAACATGATGCTAATCAGCAGGGGGTTATGGGAAATCGGTCTTGTCAAATTAAGCAGCTTTTATAAACGCAATTAGAAGAGGGAGGATAATTAACGAACTTGCAAAGGATTGGGATTGAGTTGCTGGGGGAGATATTGAAATCCAGAAGTTTTGGTTAAAAAAAAATGGCATTTGGGAAGTGGGACAAACAAGGGGAGTTTTATCCATTCCCGGAATCCCAACCTTTAACCACAACATTCACATAGCACGATAATATCCAAGTAATATCCATCGAAGTCCTGAGATCCAAAGCCTTGGAAAAGTTGGTGGTTTTTTTACGCTCAAGTCCATACATTGATAAAGAACTAAACTCCAAGGTGGCTCCTCAAAATGAAGGCAGATAGTGCCTTTTGTCTTGTCGCCAAAAGGGACCAATGGGACATGTTTTGGTATTGTAGGTTTGCTCCTAAATAAATTTAGAATAAATTGGCTTGGTGTTGCCCTCCTCTCCCTGTTGTCCCAGCATCCCAAGTCCAAAGGAGGTCACTCAGTTTGCCAAAGGACTGCAGCCCCTCTGCTGTTCTGGGAGAATTGGGAATGTCCAGCCTGGAGATGGGAAGGCTCCAAGGAGACCTTCCGCTGCCAAAAGGGGCTCCAAGAGACCTGGAGAGGAACTTTGGACAAGGAATGGAGAGCAGGACAAGGGGGAATGGCTTCCCACTGCCAGATAAAATAGTTAGATGGGATTTTGGGAAGGAATTCTTCCCTGTGAGAGCAGTGAGGCCCTGGCACAGGCTGCCCAGAGAACCTGTGGCTGTCCCATTCCTGGAAATGTTTGAGTCCAGATTGGATGTGGCTTGGAGAAACCTGGGATAGTGGAAGGTGTCCCTGCCCACGGCAGGGAGGTGGAACTGGATGATTTTGAGGTCCCTTCTGATCCAAACCATTCCATGATTCCATAATTCTATGACTGAGCTGCTGGAGTCTACTTTGGGTGGTGACTGATGGGGTCACCTCTGTGGTGTTGGGCAGTGTCCTCCCAAATCATCCCAAATGGAAAAATCTCCTTTCCCCAGGCTGCAGGATGAACACGTTCCATGAATTTTAACCTCAGACCTCTGCATTTGGTCTGTGTTTCCTTCTTGGAATCATGGAACAGTTTGGGTTGGAACAGACTTTAAGGATCATCAACCTCCAACCTCTTGCCATGGGCAGGAACGCCAGAATTCCTGTGGAATTGGATGTGACTGCCCAATCACATCCTGAGAGATGATCCTGACAGGGAAATCAGGAATGTCAGGCTGTGTCCCTGATTTCTGATCGACCTGCTCCGTCCCCTCTCCCATCCCCATGCATCTTCCCCTCCCGCACTCCATAAAATGCCTCCTCTCAATTGAGATGCTCTGGTTTATTTGGGCTGCAAAATCCACTTAAACCATTTTAATTTGTCTTGTTTGGATATGGGCATCATTTGGATCATATTTTATAGGCACCCGGATCATTTTCCTTCCTGTAAATCGTCCCTTTAGTTACTGAGGCTTCTGGGAAGTTGTAAATCCTCCCTCCCATCTTTTCCATGGAGTTTACGTTGTTTTACAGCTTCATTAATAGGTTCTCTCCCAGCGAGGTTGATGAAAGTTATTGACCTAATCATAACCTATTAATTATGACAGTAAATCCCACTCTTAGAAATGTTTTACTGAGCAAATGTTACTCGGAAAATCTGCGGGTTAAACTGCAGATCCAAGAACTTTAAATCTCCCATTCACTGCCCCAGTCATGGAGCCTTGGGAGAAGCTTGTGGAGTCCTGCTGGCTTGGGAAAGCTCTTGTTTAGGGAGAATTCAGTTTTCCTAAATATTTACATGTTTGAATCTAACATGGAAAGTGAGGTGCAGCCAGCTCTCCTTCTGGCTCTTAGAATCATGGAATCATTTTGGTAGGAAAAGCCCTCAAGCCCAGCTCTTCCCCAGCACTGCCAAAGCCACCACTAAACCATGTCCCCAAGTGCCACATCCACATGGCTTTTAAATTCTTCCCAGAATGGTGCCTCAACCATTGCCCTTTTCCAGTGCTTGAAAATCCTTTCATTGGAGGAATTCTTCCTGATATCCCACCTAAACCTCCCCTAGTGCAAATTGAGGCCATTTCCTCTTTTCCTTTTTTTTTTTTTTTTTGCTTCGGGAAAGCACAATTAATAAGGAATTTACTGACTTCTATCCAAGGCCTGTCATAGGTAGGGGAATATTCCAAGTGTCTCCCCAGAGAGTCTGTGGACTCCTCATCCCTTGGAAGTGTTCAAGGCCAGGTTGGATGAGGCTTTGTGCAATCTGGGATAGTGGAAGGTGTCTGTTCCCTTGGCGGGGGGTTGGAATGAAATGGTCTTTGAGGTCCTTTCCACTCAAACCATTTTAAAAATTCCACGATTTTCCACATTTGCATCCTGGACAGGTTTTTTATTGGAAGAACCCAGCTGCAGAAACCAACATCCCTACAGCTGCACTGGGATCCCCTAAAACCAGGCAAGGAACATTTCTATTCCCTAAATCTCTCCCTTTCAGAGGCAGATCCATCACTCCTGTTGGAGATGCTTCTTTAGGATACACTCCCTGCAGCTCAGCTGCTGAGCAAGCAGCTCCCTTCTGCATCCTCAAATCCCTCAGGAAAACCACTTTGCTTATGAGGCAGAGAGAAAAAGGTCTCCTGGGAATCGAAGTGCTTCCATCAGCCTTTTGGAGTAGCCATCTGTGGTAGGAACTGCAAGAGGTCCCAGCTGGGCTCTGGGGTCTGGATTAAATAAGCATTAAAAGTTGGGATATACACAGGGAATTAATTGGAGAGATGCACATGGGTATCCATTTATCCAGAAACTTCCACAGGATCTCGCCTCTGCATCCTGATGTGTGTCCACATGTTCCAAGTTCATGCCCCCAACACGCAGTTATGGCAATAAAAATGCTCAAAGACCTTTTTCCTGCTAGACACCTCAAGTTCGGGGATGAGCATCCCACTGTGCACGTGGGGAAGCTACAAGGAAGTGGCTCAAAGGGAGGAGGGGATGGGAGTGAGGGATGAATATTGCTCCAAATCTCATGGCAAGGTCACAGCAGCACTGTGGGTTTGGAAAGAATATTGGGAAGAAATTTTTCCCTGGAAGGGTGGTGAGGCATGGGAATAGATTTCCCAGAGAAGCTGTGGCTGCCCCATCCCTGGAATTGTCCAAGGCCAGGTTGGACAGGGCTTGGGGCAACCTGGGACAGTGGAAGGTGTCCCTGGCCATGGCAGAGGATGGGGCTGGATGATCCTAAAGTTCCCTTCCAACCCAAACCATTCCATGATTTTATGATTCCATGAAGATCAAGAAGCAGGAGATAGGAAAGAGAAGATGAGGAAGGGATGCAGAGGAATGTGGTGAGGTTAGAAAAGGAAGCTCCTTTCCAAGGCTGTTTAAAATGAAGTTGAAAGAAGGAAAGATGGAGAAAGATTGCAAGAACTTTATTGGGATTTTTTTTTGTCATTTTTTAAACAGTTTTCAATTTCCTGGAGGATTCCAATAATTTCAATATCCTTTTGGAATGACAAACATGCATGAAAATAGCAGTTAAGTTCCTCTTGTTTCTTGTTGTGTCCCCATTTCTGTTCCTGCTATCCCTGATATAAAAATCAGCCCCTTTTCCACCACTTCCATAATTTTACCTCTTAATTCCCACTGAAGCTTCCAAGAAAATTTCCTTTTTGCCATTGCCTGGTGTGGACTGTGAACTGTTTGATTTTTGGTGTTGCCCATTGTTTCGCATGCTCTGTACCAGTCTCCAAACACATTCCTGGGAATTTCAGGTCTGTTTCCATGATTGCACTTTGAATAACTCCACTCACACACTTCTGGAATTTGGGAGCCGTGTTGGGATTTACATACGAAGCACGAAGCACTTGGATCAACCCAGAGAACCTTCCTCACTTCCAGCCATAATTTCCATGTGTCCAACACAGGGAATAAGACCTTGTCAGGTGCTTAAATGCCAAGAGGTGTTTTGGGTAAAAATTCTGTGGGATATCATATATTCCAAAATCATATATTTTGGAAGTCCCTCCATGCCCTTAAGAGGTTTTGTGGAGATGTGAAACAGGGTGGGGAATTTTGGTTGCTCCATGGGCAGAATCCCAGGGGATAAAAATGGAAAAAATATCAGGCAGTAGTAGCCAGAAGAGTGGAAACAATGTGGATTTTTCTCTCCTGACTCCCAGTTATCCAAATGTCTCATTTTTCACTTGAAAATGGTGTTTATGGAGAAAATGTCCTGTTGGCTTGCCACAGTCCCTGTTCTCTGCAGGAAAATCCTGGATATGGGTGTTGAAATGGAAAATAACTTTCCTGATGTGCTTGGATAATTCCCAAGGCTCTTTTTTATTGCTGTAATGGTGGAGATGAGGAGTTTAATTCCTCATCAGGGATCCTAATTTTGGAATAGAAGATCGACCATTGACCTGCAGGAACAGCTCAGCAGGAAAGTCAGAATTCCTCCTTGTCCCTCTTCCCTGGTTCAATTCCAAAGCAAGGATGGGGTTCCTACTGGTCTGCAGGAGTGGAGCAAAGAGAAGCATCCTAGGTTTGGACACACACCAAGCTGGAAAAAACAGAGTTTTGGGGAAAACTACACTTCCTTCTTTAATTAGAAATTATTTCCAACCCCAACTTCCAACTCCCTCCCAGTATTCATTAGCCTTTCATTGGTTAAAAATGAAAGAAATTTAAATTAATAATTTATATTAATAATAATAGTAGTTCATATAGTCAAATAGAGAAATTGCTGGCAAGGTGTTTTAGGAGATGCTGCAACTCTTTTCTGGGCTTCCTCATCTTTTTTTTTCCCTCTGGATACCAAGGGATGGAAGTGCAGCTCCTGCCTTTGGAATTCTCACAGCAATGATTAAAAGCAGGATTTTGCCCCAGGGCACCACAAGTACCACTAAATATTCCAGAATTTTCATTTTAAGGGATAGAGAGAGGGAAAAGGAAACCCAGTGGGAAAGGGTAAGGTCTCCAGGGGAAGGATTCAGGCCTGAGGAATCCATGGATAGAAAGAGAAGGAGGAAGGGGAAAGATGGCAGTGAGAGAACAGGTCCGGGGTGAGGAAATTGGGCAAAAAGAATGTGATGAATTCTGCTGTGTTTTCTGCCCCTGGGCTTAGACCCACACAGCTCATTGCGTGTAATTCATCAAAAAACATCTGGATGGCCCCGGGACGAAGAAAATTCCTGGTGCATCCCAAATTAACCGTATCTTCAGCACCTCGGACAGCTCCTCCTGACCCTGCGGGAGATATCCAACAAACTCCATGCCAAGAGACCCCGGCGGGTGACAAGGACAGAGCACCCAGCATCCAAGGGGGGCTGAGGATGTGTCTGGAGGTCATGATGCCCCAGGGCTGTGAATTCCCATCCCGGTGCCGCCGTTCCTCCCTGAGAGGCTCATTCCCTCCCGGACGCGGGACCCGCCGGCGCAGCCGAGCGCCAGAGCTGTCGAGAGATGAAATCAGACCCGGCCCAGCTTGGGTTGCAGGGACGGATTTCTGTTCCCATTAATAATTCAGGGATCCCCTGGGGGTGGGAAAATGACATCATATCCCACCCTTTTCCCGTCGCCACCCTGCCTTTCCCTTCCCTCTTTCCCATCATTCCTCTTCATCCAAAGAGTTGGGGACACCTTGGCACCATGTTGTGTTACCCCCAAAGACGACGTCTCCTGGAAATAGAATTCCCAATCCTTGTTTGCCGGAGGTTTGGTCTGCTGCAGCCACACAGGGAAGGAGAAGAAACCTCAGGAATAATTTTGTGTCTCCAGCCTTTCCCTGGATAGTTTGGTCATTCCAGCATGGTTTTACTGAGTCAGTGAGAGCAGTTTGGTGTTGTCGTTTTTTGGGACGGACTGTAGGGAAAAATAGAGAAAGGTTCCTAGAAAAATTCCGAGTAGAATAAAAGGGCTGAGCTTCACAGACAATTGGCAAGGAAGGATCCTACAGTGTGGAACAGTGCTGGAAATTTTTCCTGCTGCTTCATGGTGGGAATACAGGTTGTGGCTGTGGTTGTGGAAATTGTCACTGTGAGGGTCACACCTCTCACCACTGAAGGAATCCTTTCCTTCAGGTCCTCCTTTTCTTCCGTCCTGGAGCTCAGCCATCCCTGCAACCAAACCTGAGGGAACATGGCTTTTTTTTTGTGAGCATCTCCACACAGCCCCTCTTCCACACTGAAATTCATGACCTTTGGTGTCCAAGCCCACCCCTGTGGTGGTATTGGCAGTATTGGGGGCAGACAGGGGCTAGAAAATGTCTTGGAAAGATCCAGAGAAACCAATAGATCAGGGAATCATAGAATGGGTTGAGTTGGAAGCGACTTAATTCCAACTCTCTCCATGAACAGGGGACCTTCCACTAGACCAGCCCGGTGTTGGACACCTCTTCAGATCTCTATTTTCTGGGTGCTTTGCCAGGATTGTGTGAGAACCACAACAAGGAGGGAACAACAGCTTTCCTTGGAGGAGGCCAAAAGTCCTCCTGTGTGTGACTTGTAGAACCTTTCTTGCACTTTTTGGGATTCTCAGATACCAAAGTTTACTCCTTATTTTAATTTTTTTTTTCCTTTTTATTTCCTGTCTGCAAAGTGCATTTTTTCATAAGGAATCATTCCTGGGGAGCTTTGGGATCAGCCTGGGTCACTTCAGTCCCATCATAACCACCCAACAGAAATTTCAGCCATGGCCAGGGGTATGGCAGTGTCTAAGGCATTGTGTCACTCACTTAAAAATTCCCAACAACCAGATTTGCCCCAGGAGATGGACCTGAAGGATGGATTTGAGCCAACTCCACCATGGGCATGGGGTGTGCTCATCCCCATCCTTGCAAATCACCCATGGTTGAAGGGTGATGGGATTTCGGTTGCTGCAATGTGTCTTAAAAACATAGATGAGGAATTTCTCTGGATTTGTAAAGGGGTTTGGAAGTCCCAATAAAGATCTTCATCCCCCTCCTTCCCCAGATTCCTTTCTTTGAATCTTTATGAAGAGAAGAAGGGATTTTCTGGACCTCTGCCATGGAGTGTGTCTACCCCTCTTTCAGCATAGCCCAGAGGAATTCCCTGCAGACTCCAAACCAGCTGAACATCCCTAATCTCCTCTTATCCCACATTATTCCTCTTCTGAGTGTCTCCTGATTAGGAATCAGGCCCTGAATAGTTCATTTCTCCCTGTTTAATTTCTCAACCTCCTCTTTTTCCTCAAGGATTCCAAGTGTTAACACAAAGAAATTCTGGCTGAGCTGTCTGATTTATCCATCTCCTCACCTTGACTTTATTTCCTGGTCGCAATTCCAAGTGCTAATGTTACGTTCCTGGTTTAAGTATCTGATTTATCCACCCTTACCTCTCCCCATTACTTCATGTTACGGGTTTGAAATGTTAATTTTAATAATAAAAGTTTTACGCCCCCAGTGCTTTCTGTGCTAACATGGGGACATTATTTCCTAGGATGAGGGTTTTAAAAGCTAATGTCCTAATGCTGCTTTAATTGTGGGATTTATTCCTGCTAAGGCAGCTCCTGGAAGCATGTGGGGGTAGGAGGAAATCCATGGCTGGTGGCGATGTCTTTTCTGGTGTTTGGTGGGAAGAGCAGATTCCTGAACCCAAGCTGGAGAAGGAAAAGTGCTGATTTTTCTAAGGAGGTATCCAAGGCTTCAAAAAAGGGTGATGATGCATTTAATGCAAGAGTGGTCTTATGGGGGAAAACAGAATCATGGGAATATAGGATCATTTAGGTTGGAAAATCCCCCTAAAATCATTGAGTCCAACTGTTAAGCCAGGACTGCCAAGGCCATCACCAAACCATGTCCACAAGTGCCACGTTTATGTCTTTTAAATCCCTCCAGTGATGGTGACTCCAATACTGCTCTGGGCAGCTGTGTCAAGGCTGGACAACTCTTTCCATGAAGAAGTTTTCCCAATATCCAATGTAAACCTCCCTGGTGAAACTTGAGGCTGTCTCTGCTTGTCCTGACCCTTGTTCCCTGGGACCAGAGCCCAAACTCTTCCTGTCAGAGACTTGCAGGGAGCCAAAAGGTCCCCTCTGAGCCTCCAACTGAGCCCCACCGCTCCCTCAGCCACTCCTGGCTCTACAGACCCTTTCCTGACTCTGTTCCCTTCCCTGAACACATTCCAACCCCTCAATGTCATTCTTGTTGTGAGGAGCCAAAACTGATCCCAGAATCTGAGGTGTCAGTGAAGCCCTGACAGTGCAGATCCAACTTCTCCTGGGTCTCTCTTGGTCTCTTCCAACGCCTTCCAGGGGAACACAGCTCCAAGAACCTGGCAAAGCTCCAAGGCCAAAACTGGAGTGAGGATGTAGTTTAGGATGTGGGAAGGCAGCCCATCCCAGCTGGAGATAGGGAAAACACTTGGGAGCTGGAGGATTTGTCCCAAATCTGCCACTGTCATGTTTATGGGATGGAGGGAGGGTGGGTCTGGTCTCCATGGGCAGCACCATGGCAAAGGTGGGACCAGCACAGTCAGGCAGTGCTGGGAAGGTCTGGTCTCCCTGTGGCGTAGGTGGGATGAGTGGAACCAAAATTCCTGGATGTTCCGCACCACCTGAACACCAAGAAAGGAAATCTGAGGCCAAGGAGAAACTCCACATTCAGTAGCTGTTGAGTTGTGCATCACTATCCATTGTTCTGGCCTGCTGCAGAATGGGATAAAGGTTAGGGTTAGGTTAGATGGGATTTTAGGGAAAAGTTTTTCATCCAGAGGATGGCTGGGCACTGGAACAGGCTCCCCAAGGAAGTGGTCACAGCTCCAAGCCTGGCAGAACTCAGGAAGCCTTTGGCTCTCAGGCACATGTTGGGATTTTTTGTGTGTCCTGTCCAGGGCTAGGAGTTGGACTCAGATGCCTCCAGCTCAGGATATTCCATGAAATATGTGGCTCAAGGCACAGCTGGGGCAAAGCATGGAGTGGCTGGGCTGGGGATTGGGATCAGCACTGGAGGGGTTGGTTGGTGGCAAGAAGACTCGTTCACCTTTAGTGGCTTGACCCAACGATCTTCTCCGGAATTGCTGCCGAGGATGATTGGATTGCTCTGACAGGAACTGGGAAGTTGCTGATGCAGGGAACAAAGGTCCTAAAGCTGCAGTGGCAGCAAAACGCCATCCTGATGTGTCACAGGGACAGCCCCGCCGGCAAGGAGAGCTCCTGCCTCCCCATTGTCACCCAGGCTGGAGATCAGGCTGAGGACGACCTTCCTGTGCCTCCAAATCAAGCCTGGATTTTAATTTCATCAAGGAAAACTCAGATTTAGTTCAGCCTGGGAGGAGGGATGGACTTGTACACCTGTGGTGTTTTTGGGAATCCAGCTTGCCCTGACACCCTCAGTCATGGGAGAAGGTGTGGTGTCCACCGTTTCACTCTTTTCCTGCTCACAGGATCCTGGGGACAACACTGAGCCATCTGCGTGTGACCTGAGCATGTCACCTACTTCAAAGACCTCACCTGGCCTCATTTATTTGCTGCTGTGGGGACAGAAAGTGCATGAGGCCACGGAGGGGAGGGTGACAGGAGTGCAGGTGTCTGAGCACCTGCAGATATGACACCACAAAAAAAGGGTTGTGCCCATTTCTCAAGTGGCACACCCTGTGCCCCTGTCCCCACCTGGGTACCAATAAATTAATTAATGAAAATTAAGCTTGAGCTCTTTGCCTTCCAGTGACCTCTGCGTGTTTGCTGTCAGCTTTCCTATGGATCTGATTTCCCTTTTTCTTTGCTTTCCCTTGGATTAAGAAATTCTCCCATTACAGAAGTCACTTAATGTGGAGGGAAAGAAAGTGAAAATTCAATTGAATAAACAGCGAGGGCACTTTTTTTTGCTATCTATAAAAAAAGGAAGAGCCCAAGCAGCAGAAATTAATGTTCAATTGAATAAATACCAATAACACTCCTTCTTTTTGGCTCCTCCAGCTTATGGTGCAAAGATAGTGAAAATTCAATTGGATTTTAATAACAATGTGCCCCGTTCCCAAAAATACAACCAAAAGGTGAGAAAGGGACCCTGACTTAAAATCAATGATAGAAAAGATAGGCGACATCATCAAAATTATATTAGCCTTAATAGTCAATCAATTAATGAAATCTCCCAGTTATTTAAAAAAATAAAAGCCTGTGGAGTTTTTTTTTTTTTTTCCTGATGAAGTTTTCTGGCAGGATCTGAAAGCTTTTTGTCCCACCTTCCATGCCCACCATTAGGGGCCGTTTATCGAAGTGACAGTTCCTTTATCTGGGAAGGAGGGGGGAAAAGGGAGAGTGCTGAGGCCACTGGGAATGAAATGTTGCCAAGATATGAATTTTGATAGGTCATCAATACCCTCTGTCCCTTCCAATTAAAAAAGAGCATCGGCCACCGAGGGCAGATGGGCAACATTTCAGAGCCCATAAAATCAAATGGGGGGAAAGAGGAGAGGTCCAGCCGGACTTCAATCTCCTCTCCCTCTTTTCCTTGTGGAACGGGGTGGTTTCTCTTAACGCTTCGCCTGCTGGATTACTCCTCCTCTGGCTCAATGTTCTTCACCACTGAAAACTCTCTGGATGGGGATTTTGGGTGCAGATGGACCTGTCCCTGAGGTCTCTGTGTGACACCGACATGTCCGTGGGGGGACAATCGACATGGCTGGCACCTGTCCTTGTCTGAATCCAAAGCTCTTTGCCAGGAGGTGCTTTGGAATCGTGGGATGGTTTAGGTTGGAAAATCCCTCCAAGGCCAAGGAGTACAGCCCTCCCCCAGCACTGCCAAGGCCACCAGCAAACATTCCCCCCAAGTGTCACATCCACGTGACTTTTAAACATCTGCAGGGATGGTGACTCCAATACTGCTCCTGGCAGGCAGTTTCCATGTTTAACCACCTTTCCTGTGAAAGAATTTTTCCAATATCCAGCCTAAATTTCCCCTGGTGCAACTTGGGGCCATTTCCTCTCATCCTGTCCCTTGTTCCCTGAGAGCAGAGCCTGATTCCCACCTGGGTTCACTCTCCTGTCAGAGGGTTGTGGAGAGTGAGAAGGTCCCCCCTGAGCTCTCCTTTTCTCCAGACTGAGCCCTGGCCCTCCCCCGCTCCTTCAGCTTGTCCTGGTGCTCCAGACCCTTCCTCAGCTCCTGGACATGCTCCCTTCCCTGGACATGCTCCAGCTCCTCAATTGTGAGGAGCCCACAGGTGACCCCAGGACTGGAGGTGCCCCAGCAGTGCTGCCACCACAGAGGGACAATCACTGCTGTGTCCCTGTGGCCCTCTTGGTCACTTTTCAAGCTGGTGGGGTCATCCAGCAATGGGTCAAACAAATGGCCAGAGGCTGCATGACCGTGCTGATGCCTCCCAGCCCTCTGGATCCACCCTCTCCGTGGGCTGCTCCTCACCTCCTCCTCTCCCAGGAGAAACCCAATCCGGCCTCCTCAGTGTCACCTGAAAGCGGGGATCTGCTTTCAGTCCCATCCCTGTCCCCAACGGTGGCGTGGACTAAGTGGCTCCGTTGCCCCGCGGAAAAACTCAACAGGATTCCTGGCTCCAGGGAAGCTGCACCCAGAGAAGCACCGGGATAACTGTGGAGGAGGGTTAACCCTTTAGGATCCTCCTTGCCAGGACCTGTTCCCAGAGGGAAGTCTGTCAGGGAGATGTGGTGAAATCAGTTGGAAGAATGATGGAGAGTGGTAGGGAAATCCCTGTGGATCAGACCATTCTGGCCTTAGAGGGACAAAGGAGGGGGAAGAACCTCAGAACCAAAGATGGAGGCCTGAGAGGGTTTCATGGAGTGCGAACAACAAGAAAATTCAATTTAATTTTAGCAGAAGACACTCAAGATAGGGAGGTGAAGGGATTGTCTCTCATTCGATCACAATGACTGTATCCAGCTGTTCCAAGAAAGATCTTGTGAAGCTGTGAAATTACTCTTTCTCGGATTCCTGAGGATTTCTTCTTTTCTTGGACCAGAACAAGCATTGCATGGACTCCCATTCAAGGACTCCAATTAACCCAGTGTTGCAAGTGTGGGTTCACCAGGGAAAATTCAAAGCAGGATTTGAACCCACCTTGCAGGTGAGACAGGAGCCTCAACCAGGATCCACTTCAAAACAGGATGCAAATGGAATGGGTGAATCCTTACAAAGTTAAAAACCAAGTCACCTGGATGTCTGCAAGGGTCTAAAGTGTCCCTCCATGCTGTGCCCAGGGTCACTGGCACACAGGTCCCACCAGCCTTTGGAATCTGAATTCCTGATCCCAGGGAACAAAACAAGAGGTCTATGTACAGGTCTGGATTTGAGGAGACCATTGAATACAATAATGGAGTGGAATCATTCAGGTTGGAAAAGACTCCAAGATCTTCGTGTCCAACCTGTGACTGACTCCCACCTTGTCACCAGCCCAGAGCACTGAGTGCCACCTCCAGTCCTTCCTTGGACACCTCCAGGGATGGGGACTCCAACACCTGCCTGGACCCATTCCAATCCTTGACCGCTCTTTCCAGGAAGAAATTTATCCTGGAATCCAATATCCAACCTGAACCTCTCCTGGTACAACCTGAGGCAGTTTCTGCCCGTCCTATCCCTGTTCCCTGGGAGCAGAGCCTCACCTCCCCATGGCTGTCCCCTCCTTTGAGGGAGTCGTAGAGAGCCAAAAGGTCCCCCCTGAGCCTCCTTTTTTCCAGACTGAGCTCCCCAGATCCCTCAGCCACTGCAGGTGCTCCTGGTGCTTCCCTTTTCCAGCTCTGCTCCCTTCTCTGCTCCACCCCCTCAACGTCATTCTTGTCATGAGGAGCCTAAAACTGATCCCAGGATTTGGGGTCCCACAGCAGTGCCAGCACTGGGGGATGATCCCTTCCCTGATCCTCCTGGCCGTGCTATTTTTGGTACAAGAATGACAGAAAAATGACATGATTATCCCAAGGAATTTAATTCAGACATATGGAATTCAATCTCCACTCCACCCAATCCTGGGAAAGAGCGAAAAGCTGTCACTCACATCTTGTCAGTGACAATCTGGACAAGCTGTCAAGATCCATCGAAGGCCCTTCACTGTCACTTCAGCTGCTCCGAGGATTTGAGGTGACTTCTAATCTTGGCGATCCAAACTCCTCCGAGACCCCCCTTCATTATCCAAATTAATGTTTTTGGTGTTCCCAAAACATGGTGGATGTGGCTGGAAAATCCAGGGAGGGCACATTTGGGGTGGATGGATCTGGAGCCACTGGGTTTGATGGGAAGTTTCATTATGGCTCCAGTTTGAGGGAGAACATGATGTTCTGGGATGGTGAAAGCAGGAATGGACATCTAGAGGTGCCCATCTTATGTATCCAGGTAATCTGAAGTATTCCCAAAATTCCCAGCCCATTTATCTGTTAAACTGGCCTTTCTGAGGGATATGCTGGTTTCCAACAGCTGGATTTCCAGCTGGATAAGAGTGAATCCAGGGTTCAGAGCACAGGTGGAACCTGTGCTAAGATTCACCCCAAAACAGGGAATGGAGTGTGATGAGGTTTGGGAGCTTGGAGAATTCCCATATCCCACAGATTAGGAACAACTGAGGGTTCCAAATGGAATCTGGGGGGGGAAAACAATCCCAAAGCAGAAAAAAAAAAAAGTTGACTCAGCACAGCAGGTGGATTTTTTTCCACAGAGGATTTGTTTTGGTCATGGAATTATATTGTTGCGGACAATTCCTGGATATTTTTAGCTGGAGCGTGATGTGGGTGTGGGGTTAAGAAAGCCCAGGATGTTGCAATGCTCATCCTGCAGCCTTTCCCAACCCAAATACTCCAAGGATAGGAGGGAAAACAAAGATGTGCCTTGGCTTTGGGCCTAGAAATGAGGAAGGGAATTAACTTGGATGTGTTGGAGGCAGGGGCTGGCACAGGGAATTTTGTTAAGTAGTTAATGGACACAGAATTTGGTCAGCTCCGTGGCACCAGCTCCTGCTAACTCAGGGATTTTAGGAACCCTGTGGGATGCAGACTTGGATAGGAGTGCTCTGAAAGGAGACACCCTCTGGATGAGCACCAGGAAGGGTGTGGAGAGAGCAGAGTCCCCTCGCTGGGAATTCTGTCTTGCCCATGGCAGCATCCCTGCTCCGCAAACTTCTCCTGGGTTCACCAGGGAAAATTCAAAGCAGGATTTGAACCCACCTTGCAGGTGAGACAGGAGCCTCAACCAGGATCCACTTCAAAACAGGATGCAAATGGAATGGATGGATCCTTACAAAGTTAAAAACCAAGTCACCTGGATGTCTGCAAGGGTCTAAAGTGTCCCTCCATGCTGTGCCCAGGGTCACTGGCACACAGGCCTCACTCCTGCAGCATCCTTGGCTGGCATCCCTTTTCCCTTAGTCTGGGAATGCTAATGAGGTCACAGCCCTTGGTGGGGAGCTGATAACGAGCCTGAAATTCCTTGGATCCCAGCTCGGCAGAGCTTGGTGTCATTGGGAGAGTGACACAGTTCAAGGAAAACCCTGCTTGTGGCCAAGGTTTTTAAAGATTCCCCTGTCCTGCTTTGCCCTCCCTCCTTATCTCTCTCTGCCCTGAAATTCCCAACATGGATCAGCCGAGGAATAACAAGTGAACCTTCCCGGTTTGGTCTCCCAGGCTCTGCTCGAGGCTAAGTGAGGTTAACAACCGAACATGCTGGGAATTATTGAGGGAAGAGACCTGGGAAAAAAAAAAAAAAAAAAGCTCCGTCCGTGATCGGATGGTGATAAACGATTGGAGCTGGGATATCTGATTCCTTCTCTCCGGTGGTCCCTGCAGGAACAGCTTCCAGGCGAGCGTGTCGGGGCCGTTCATTAAAGGAAAACGGCAAAGATTATCCCTAATATCTCGAAGATTAGTTGGATAAATACACGCTGGAATGTGCAGGTCCTGGGGCTGCTGGGAAACCCTGCAGCTCCATTGACTGAGTTTATCCAATTTGCATCCTCGAGGCTGCTCGGTGGTGCTCAGATGTGGTTTGTAAACACAGCAGGGATGCACTTAAGGCACGTCCTCGGGACTCTTTTGGGGATTAGAAAATGTTATTTGGGAGCAGAAACATAAAGTCGTTTCCTAAATGATTCCCAGAAAAAAAAAATCTGAGGGAGGTTGGGAATGATAGAGTTGAGTGTGTCAATCCTGGAAGGAAAAGACCCACAAGGATCAGGGAGTCCCATCCCAAAAAATCCCACCCTGTGCCTGAGAGTGTTTTCCAAACATTCCTTGAGCTCCGGCAGCGTTGAGGCTGTGATGATTCCCTGGGGATCCTGTTCCTGTGCCCAGCCTCTGGAGGAGTGTTGTGGTTTGAAAGCAAAATGAATGAGAGGCTCCAAGTCAGAGATATAATTTAATAAGAAGAAAGGTAAAGAGGTAAAAGTAAAATAAAATAAATACAATAACACAAAGGATCACTGACAGAGTCAGAATACAACCTGAGCAGGATGGTGGAAGCAGTCCAGGTGAGGGGCTCTTCCTGAAGCAGTGATCCTGTAGAAAGGTCTGGGAGCTCTGCTCCTCTGGGAATCCAGTGGATGAGTGCCCTTGCACTGTCCCACATACCAGCTTATATCCAGGTGAGAATGCTTGGCTCCTCCCCCTGGGCAGAGCATCTCACAATAGCATGAGAAGTGTGAAATGGGTCCTTGACGGCCCATTAACAGAGATAACCCCTGGAGGGAGTTACCTGTGACTCATGGGCCATTAGCAGGAGACACCCCAAAAGTCATTAGCAGAAGACACCCCAAAGGCGTTAATGGGCCATTAGCAGAAGAGGCAGGGGGCTTGGGAAAACACTAGCCCACCTGGTTTCAACAGTTCATGAAGATGGTGATAGAATAAATACTTTGTGTGCATCCTACACTGCAACCCAGGACAAGGAAGAACTTTCTCCTGAAAGCCAACCTAAACCTCCCCTGACACAGCTCCAGTTGCTTCCTAAAAGTAATCCAGGATGGCTGTTCATGGAAATCCTCACCTGGATAACTTTTAGATGCTTGAAATACGGGGATGCTAAAAAAAAAAAAAAAAAAAAAAAAAAAGAAAAAAAAAAAAAAGAAGAAGAAGAAAGAAAAAAGAAACAAAAAAGGGCAAAGCAGGACTACTGGAAGAATTTTTCTCTTGAAAATCACAACTAAAAATCCTCTGGATTTTTCTCTTAAACTGATTTTTTTTTTTTTTGTTTTTTTTTTTTTTTTTTTTTTTTTTTTTTTTTTTTTTTTTTTTGTTTTTTTGTTTTTTTGTGTTTTTTTTTGTTTCCCAGATACAAAAATATTCCTTGAAGCTGCCCCTTTCTGAGGAGAGGAGGCAGTGGAGTAGAGATTTCCAGAGGTCCCACCAACCTAAAACCCTCCAGGGAATGTGAGTGGGAAGTTTTGCTGCAGAGCAGCTTTTGGGAAAGACAGGAATTCCCAGCCCTGAGTGTCAAAATTTGTTTTGTTCCCATTTAAAAAGCACCAGCAGGAACAATGGCAAATCCTGATGTTTTATTGGATTGACCCAAATGTCACCTCGAGATTTTCTTCCCTTAAACTTGAAAACCAAAGTCACATTTTAAGTCCAAAACAGAGGGAAAAAAAAAAAAAAATCCAGAGGATGCTGGAAAGGAACCAGAGCTTGGAGCCACCATTTTGCTGTGCAAGGAGAAACCTGGAAAAGGTCCAACCCTCACTCTGTCCTTTAGGTTGGATTACTGTGGGAAAGGGGGGGAGCACATCCACCTTGGTCTAGGCTCACCTGGATTTGGGATGTGATGCCCAGCACACACCAAACCGAGATATTTTGTCCCCTCTCCATCCCTTTCCTCCCAAAGGAATGTCCTTGGGAGGAGGGGACATTGCAGTGGTCATTATGAGCTGCTAAATGATGGAGAATCCATGGAATTTTAAAAAACTTCCTCAAATAATGAATTGGCTTTTTTTAAATTATCCATTTTAAAGGTCCTTCTCCCCCGTTTTATTTTATTTTATTTTATTTTATTTTATTTTATTTTATTTTATTTTATTTTATTTTATTTTATTTTTTGGCTCTTCCTGCCTGATCTCCTTGGTAGTGGAGCACTGAAATGCAGGAATGGTGGGAAAAACCCATTCCAGGAGAACAGCAGGAATCTGGGATGACCCCACATCCCTGTGGAGCTCAAGGCAGTGACTTTGTTGTCATTTGACCCTTCCAGGTGATGATGAAGTATCCTTAAAAATCCAGGAGAAACCATGGAAAGAGGAATTTTATCTCAACCCACCCTGTCTTTAAACCTGTCTTCCCCAGGACATTTAAATATCCCAAAATTACTGCAACACCTTAATGGATTTCTACCAAATCTGGGAAAAGAGGGGGGGAATTGCAGGGAAGGGAATGTTTTTTTCTGCCAAGTTTGGAAAAAAAAAAAAAAAAAAAAAAAAAGGGATTTGGGAAAGAAGAAGGAGAATCCAAGGGCACTCGTAGGGCATTTGGAGACATCCCAGGTGCAGGGAGGATCCGGTGGCCTCCAGGGAATCAAAATTACTCCTGTGCAGGCACAGAAGAAAAATCCAGGAAAATGAAACAAATCTACCTTTCCACAGCAGGAATTTCCACTGGAGCAGGCAGGGCTGGAGTTAAGAGGAAGGAAAAAAACCCAGAAAGAAGAAAAAAAAACCCAGAAAGAAGAAAAAAACCCCAAAGAAGGAAAAAACCCCAGGAATATTCACGTGAAATAAGGCAGCTTTTAACCTTTTTTTGCCCCTATTCCTCCTTTTATTATTTTTTTTCCTCCCCTCTCCTCAGTTTCCCTCCTGTGGAACAAACAAAGGGGTTTGAAATCTTTCTTTCTTTCTTTCTTTCTTTCTTTCTTTCTTTCTTTCTTTCTTTCTTTCTTTCAAAACAAAACAAAACAAAACACAAACAAACAAAACCCCCAAAAAACCCCAAAAAACAAAAAAAAAAAAACCAACCCCAACCAACCAACCAACCAACCAAAAAAGGGCAGAATATAAATCCAGACTAAACTCAGGTTGTTTAATTTTTTTTTTTTTTTTTTTTTCCCTAGAGAAATCATAAAATCATGGAATGATGGAAAGGGGTTAAAGATCATCTCATTCCTGTTGGGAGCAGGAGCAGGGACAACTTTCCCTGTACCAGGTTGATCCAACCTGGCCTTGAACACTTCCAGGGATGGGGCAGCCACAGCTTCTCTGGGAATTCCATTCCAGGGCATCACCACCCTCACCAGGAAGAATTTTCCCAATATCCCATCAAAATCTACCTTCCATTGGCTTTTCAGCTTCAAACTCAGCTTCTGGAATCTTCTGATTTTCCTTCTTTTTCCTTGACCTCCTGCCTCTGCTGTGACCTTCCCCAGCCAGCAGGAAAACCAGTCAGCAAGATGGGATGGGAAATTTTGGAATTGCAGGGCTTTCCTGCAATTTTTACCCTAATATCCCATTTTATTATTTTTTTTTCCTGATGGATTGGGTGATCCCACGTCAGAACTACCAGACCCATGCACAATTCCCTTTTTCCTATTTATTTTTGTCTTCTGACCTCTTTTCACAGAATCAAAAATTCCCTTTTCCCAGCACAGTTTCCTTCCCTGCCCTTGCCTTTCCAACCCCAAATTTGGGTACATCCCTGGCATTTGCATCCGGAAAATAAAGAGCAACAGGGAAACTGAGGCTGGGTTGGGGACATCCTGGGAATCTCTGCAGCTGGCAACCTGCAGCACAGGCATCCTTGGTTTTGGCTCATCCAGAATATCCCTGGAGATCTGTCCCAGCTCCATCTCTCACCCTCCCCTTCCCATAGATTAATTTTCCTGCTTAATTTTATATTTGGGAGCTGTTCCTTTATTTAAAGCAGTTTTTTTCTGCTGCTGCTCCTCAGTTGGATCCCAAGATTTTGCCTGGCTCTGATCTCTCCATGCCCTAAATCCCTCTCAGGTACCATTTTCCCCCCTGGAGCAAAACCTGGGGATATTTTGCAGTAAGGAGGATGCATCTTAGTCCCAGCTCTGTGTTATTTGAAGCTGTGCCTTTGGGATAATCCCACAAAACGCTGGTCAACACTTTTTGGAGAGTGGAATTTTCTATAGGAAAACATCTCCTTGTCCAAAAAAAAAACCAAACCCAACCAAAAAACCCACCCAGTTCTGCCCACTCCCCCAAAAAAAACCAAAAAAATCCCCCCAAAAAAACCACCACAAAAAAAAATTAAAAAAAAAAAAAAAAAAAAAAAAAAAAAAAAAGAAAAAAAAAATAATTGAGATCAGGCTGATCGTGGGAGTTTTTTTAGGGGGTTTTGGTTTGGGGTTAAAAATATTGGAATGGGCTGTTTCAAGAGTGTCACAGCAAAATATTTTGTAATTCCAGGGGAAAACTTCCTTCTGCTGCTCTGCCTGTTTTTTTTTTTTTCCCCAGTGTTCAGAGTGAAACCTTGGATTTGGCAATTGACTGGATTAGGAAACTGAGGTTCCTGCCGTGTTTTGTTGCTTGGGAGATGGAATATTTTGATTTGACTGAATTAAATCAGTGTAACGTCAGATGAAAATTTTCCAGGTGGATTTTGTTAGGAGGACAAAATCCCAAATTCTTCCTTATGTTTTTGGTGTTGGAATTCCAACCCCATTTCCAGGTGTCAGGATTTTCAGGCAGAGGAAAATGTCATTTTCCAGCAAAATCATGGGCTGCACGATCAGACAGCAGCTCCACATATAATTCCAGGTTTCTGTGGTAGTTTTCCTTTTTTTCTCTTAACAGGATTTTATTTTTTTTATTTATTTTTTTAAATTTTTTTATTTTTAAGATTTTTTTTTTCCCCATATGCACTTTGGGATAGGAAAATAATCCCATGGAAATGTGATTAATGATCATTAAAAGGGTTAATTGGATAGAAATGCATCCCTGCTCCTTGGGAATCTCAGCTGGATCCTGCGGTTGCCATCCTGGGGATCTTGGACACTAAAATTCCCAGGTGGAAATAAAAGGACTTCACATTCCAGAGGGTTTGGAGTCGTCGTCCTGCTTTGCAAAAAGAAATAAATCCTTTCATATTCCTTCAGAGGGGCTGTCAGGATTTATTTTTTTTTTCCCTAATATTATCTAAATTCCAGGACTTTTCCAGAGGTTTGTTGGTTATCCCTGCGTGTGCTAAAGGAGAATGTGGGAGGCACGGTCATAAATCAGCCCAGAACTCCGTAAGAAAATAAAATCTCCTGGGATTCTGTACCGAAAAGAGCTGGAGCAGAAGGAAGGGAGCACCTTCAGGATGTGTCCCTCTCTCCACGCTCTTATCCCAATGTCCTCTGGAGCCAAACCCGCTGAGGGAATGGAAAATAAGAGCCAGACCCTGCCTCAATTCCCAGGAATCGATTGACACTGGCATTATTTCCCTCCTTGGCAGCACAAATCCGATGGCTCTTCCCGGGATTGTCACATCAAGTCCCCAAGTGCAGGTGGGAGAAGGATCCTGTGATTCAATAAAATGAGCCCCGAAATCAAGATATTCTTTGAATGTTGATCATAAAACCCTTTGGAAAATCTGGTTCCAGTGGAATGTCAGACCCCAGAACTTTGCTTCTTTCTCAGAAGGAAAACCTGGATTTATTCCTAAGGCAAGGATAATTTTATTATTTCAGTGCAGGGTGCGGAGCAGGATTTTTTTCCCCATCTTCCTTCCTTGAAAAGGAGGAAGAGACAAAGATTTAGGACAGATTTTCCTTTACCTGTGATGCTTGAGATTCATCCCAGGTTTTTCATGTGCATATCTATTATCCAGAGTGTGAGGATGTGCGGAAAAAGAAAATCAGGATTTCTCTGCAGGAATTTTAGGGGTTTTTTTTTAATTTTTTTTATTAAAGACTTATTTTATCTCCAAACTCCCTTCCTGCGACAGCAGAATTTAAAGGGAAGTGTTTTCCTGGCAGTGAATCCTCCTTGTTTCTCCGAGTGTGGCTTTGATGGAATCGGGGAGTGATTCCCAATTTCCAGCCACTTCTCCTTTCTTTTCTCCCCAGCCACGAAAACATTCCGTGATTTAAAAGGAAGAGGGAAAGGCTGGATATCAGCATCCCATTCCCAAATATCCCTCCTGGAGCGGTGAGAGACACTCCAGCCTAAGTTTTATTTAAGGATGGAGCCCGTCCAGCTTTTTTTTTTTTTTTAATTATTTTTATTTTCCAGGTGTTTCCAGCCTCTTTTCCAGCCCCGCTTCCCTGTTGATGCGCTGATCAATTACTCATCAAATCTTAATGAGCGCTTTAACTCAACTGTGGCATCTTAATCAGAGCCTTTGACTGCCAAGTGTCAGCTCCATCGACTGGGGAGGGCTGGGACAAATGATCCCCATCCACTCCAAGCCGGGAAAAGCCTTTCCACGAGCCTCAGCTGCCGTCTAGCGGCTGCACGGGAAGAGGGAGAATGGAGAGGGAATTTTGGGGTTAGGAAGGCTCTGGGAGAGGGACGAGGGAACACAAGGCAGGGCTGGATATATGGAAACAGGGAATTCTCTGTGGATGCTCTGGGACCTCATCCCAGCCTGCTTTGGGACAGACCCCACAGGCCTTGCAAACCTTTCCTGGGATGGATTTTTTTTAGCCTGTTCTTGTTCTTTTTTTTAATTTTTTTTTTTTCCTTTTCGCAGCAGCATCCGTTGGAAAAGCTGCTTAAAGGAACAACAAAGAAAAAGCTGACACAAACCTGAGCGGGGAGAGGGAGCAGGTCAGGATGGTTGGAATCCTCAGGGATGTTTGTATCCAAGCTTTTATCGTGTTCTGACGAGCCCTGTGCCCTCCAGACACCTCTCTACAAACCTTGGGGACACTTTTTTGGGGACAGGGACAAGCAGGCAGCAGATCCAGGTCATCCAAAGCTGCTGGGAGCAGCTGTCCCCTAAAACCGGGAAGCAGCAGGATGTGCTGGCTCCCTGCCTGACCCTCTCCCTTGGATACAAAATTAGCTGAGGGCAAAAATACTTTGGAGTCAGGTATTCCAGTTCAGGGCCGACGAGCAGGAGGGATGTCTGGGATTCTGGGGAATGTAATGCCTAGAAAAAGGATTTTTTTTTTTTTTTTTTTTTTTTTTTTTTTTTTAAGGCTGAGATGACCCCTGTGGGATGTTCTGGGGAGATCACAGGACGAGGCAGCTGCTGCTTCAATACAGAGGGGTTTATGGGATTGGGACAGCACCGTATGGACATCCCTCTGTCCTGTCTGGAGCCAGGAGAGCCCTGCAGGAGGCTTATTTTTGTTTGTAGAGGTGTTTCTGACCCAGTTCCCAAACATTCCCCACTCCCTTTTCCTTCCCAGACATCCAGGAGAGGCCCAAGGATTGATGCTGTCAGAAGGAATTTTCCTTTTCCACCCACCAGGGTCACCAAGAATCCCTAAGAAGGCGGAACAATTTTTTCCTCACTGGTTTCAACCATCCCATGGGATTTTTCCTTGACTGAGTCTGGCGCGGATGCGGGACGGTGGTGTGGAACGAGGAAAAAGAAGGAAAACCAGGATCCATTTTGGATGCAGGCAGGGAGTTGTAGGTGGTGGGAATGATGTGAACTTGGGGCCCAACACCAGCACCAGGGTCTGAGCATTCCAGAACATGGGAATTTTCCCTGTGGAGCATCTCTAGGGCTTGAAGATCCATTTGAACAAAGAAGGGGAGATGGAAAGAATTAAAACAATTCAAATGACCAAAAACCAAACTCTTTCTATGGCCTTGTTGATCCAGTCACCCGCCATAAAACTTTGGGAAAGGGGAATCAGGCAGAGGAGATCTCACCTGGAGCTGACACAGAAGGGAAACAAATCCCTTTGGATGCCCTGGGCTGGGCCTTTCTTGATTTAACAAGATTAAAGCAGTTCTGCTTTGCTGACTCAGATTCCCAACTCCTAAATCCAAAGCGCTCAAACTCCCCTTAAAACCAGTTTTAAGTGGATGAGGAAATGATGTCAAAGGGCCAAAGGCAACGGGGTCAATCCTGACACTGATCCATAGCCTTGCAACGTCACTGTTTTATGAGAGAAAATCCCAAGGCCATGGAATGGTTCAGGTTGGAAGGGACTTTCGAGACTGTCTCATTCCATGGGCAGGGACACCTCCCACCATCCCAGGTTGCTCCAAGCCCTATCCAACCTGGCCTGGAACATTTCCAGGGATGGGGCAGCCACAGCTTCTCTGTGAAACCCATGCCAGGGCCCCGCTGACCTCAGAGGGAAGGATTTATTCCCAATATCCCGTCTAACTCTGCCCTCTGGAAGTTTGAAGCCATTTCCCCCTGTTCCGTCACTCCATCCCTTGTCCAAAGTCTCCCTCCATTTTACTTGCAGGATCCCTTCAGGTCCTGGAAAGCCACAATTAAGTTACCCCAAAGCTTCTTCTCTTTTCCAGGCTGAACATCCCCAATTCTCTCAGCCTTTCCTCACAACAGAGCTGCTCTATCCCTCTGCTCATCCTGGTGCCTTCTCTGGACTCCTTCCAGCAGCTCCAGGTCCTTCCTGTGCTGGACCCTGGAGCTGGATGCAAAATTCCAGGTGGAATCTCACCAGAGTGGAGAGAGTTGCAATGATGTGCCAAAGCTCTATCAATGGAAAAAATTAAGGAGAGGCCAAACTTCTCCTAAGAATCTCCCAAGCTCCAGCTGCTCTTATCACAGGGCATTTCCTGAGCCTGCTCTCACTTGTCCATGAAATAACATCCAGCAAATCTCTTCTCCAAGGGTGTGCTCAGCCCTCCTCTTAAAACTGGATCCACAACATCCCCTGGGAATCAGTCCTACAGCTTCATGATTTGGGATGTCAGGGGAATCTTCTTTGTATTTACTGGTAAATTTAAAAAATTTTGATGGTTTTTATAAGTTTCGTGTTCCAGACCCAGTTGTTTAAATTGACCTAATTTGGAATAAACACATTAAAATATGTAATGTCCAGCCTCAAAGTCAGGGAATAAAATAAAAATGAGCTCAATATTTATTTTCTTTGGGAAATGTCCTGGTTTTTAGGTAGATTCATGATTTGGAAAACTTATTCATTGATTTACGGGTCATTGGTTGGATTGTCAAGAGTCTTTGTTGGATTGTTTGGCAGCTTGGGATGGTGTTATCCCCAAAAATATCCCAGGGTCTCAGATCCTGGTAATCAGGGCAGGGGAGAGACTAGAAAAACTGCTGGAAGCAAAGTCAGGTTATATCTGGAATCCTAAGTATAAAAGCATCCCCATTCCCTGGATTTATGGTGGAAAACCCAGGGAATGGCCATGACGGCATTTGGGATCTCCATGGCTGAAAGTTACAGGAAGGGATTCCAATTGTATAAAGGAAAAAGGAAAACAAACAAAAACCCCACAAGTGGTCAGGAAAAGGAAAAAGGACTCAGAAAGGGAACTGATGCCACTTTTGTGGATTTCTTTTCATGCCCTTTGTTTGGAATTAGAACCCTTCTAGGGTATGTTTGGATTCATATCAGAAGATGTGGATTCAGGAGGGAATTATCCAATTTTTTTTTTTCCAGGGAAGCTCTGGATAAAGAAGCTCTGGAAGGAGGTTTGAGCCAGATGAGGGCTGAGATCTGCTCACTAGGAACGAGGGACAGGATGAGGGAACCTTGGCTTAAGCTACTCCAAGGAAGATTCAGCTTGGACACCAGGAAGAATTCCTTTGTGGAAAGGGTGATCAGACATTGGAAGCGGCTGCCTGGACAGGTGGTGGAGTCCCTGGAAGTGTCCAAGGAATGCCTGGAGGTGGCACTCAGTGGTCTGGTCTGGCTGACAAGTTTGGGATCAGTCACAGGCTGGAACTCTATGACCTTGGAGGTCTTTTCCAATTGAAATGCTTCTGGGATTTAGGGAAGCTCTTCCTGGCTCAGCTCGATGTCTGGAGATTGAGGTGACCTAAAGAAAGTTAGAGAAGAATATTGAGGCAAGGAAAAATTCCACATCCTTGTGGAAGGACCTCAGTCCTCCTTGGTGGGTCAATATAGATACCCTTCTCCTGGGATGGGGTGAGAAAAGCAGGATAAAACTAGGGGAAGTGGCAGAAGGATCCATTCCTTGGAAGAACGTTCCAGGAAGAGCAGAGATGCCGTAATCCCACTGCTGTAGACCTTGTTCAAAATGGAATGAGAAGACACCAAACCATGAGCAAAAGGAAGACAAATCCCACACTGGTGGCCTGTCCCCTGGACAGAATTCCATGTCTCCAGCTCCCCTGATAAATGGGGCTGTTCCCCTGATAAATGGGCCCCTCGGACCCAGCTTGTCCGGAGCCATTCCGGCAGATGGATGTCTCCCAGTCCCAGCCAAAGAGCTCATTTCCTTCTGCTATAGATCCTGGAGGCTCCTGGCAGCAGAGAAGGTAAGTGCACTCAGCAGGGTCCTGGGCTGGCTGGGGTGGAGGGGAGGCACTCAGGATGCTCCCGTGGGAAAGCAGCGATGGATCTGGAAGGGATCCAAGTGGTCAACGTGAAAAGCCTTTCCCCCTGGGAATGGACCTGCACTCTTCATCCAGCCTCGTCCGAGGAGACCTCGTGGCTTACAGAGGGGAAGGAGGAAAGCAGGGAGGGCAAAATGGTGGGAGCTGACTGATTCCTTGAGGATCTGCGTGTCCGAGCAATCCATACCTCCATAAATCACAGAGTCATGGAATACTGAGACTGGAAAAGACTCCAAGATCTTCGAGTCCAACCTGTGACTGATCCCCACCAAAGCACTGAGTGCCACATCCAGGCATTCCTTGGACACTTCCAGGGACGGGCACTCCACCACTTCTCTGGGCAGATCCTTCCAATGCCTGAGCACCCTTTCCATAGAGAAATTCCCACTGATGTCCAGCCTGAACCTCCCCTGACACAGCTTGAGGTTGTTTCTTCTTATCCTGTCCCTTGTTCCCTGGGAGCAGAGCCTGACTCCTACCTGGCTCCACCCTCTTGTCAGGGAATTATGGAGAGAGAGAAGGTCCCCTGAGCCTCCTTTTTTCCATGTTAAGCATTCCCAGCTCCCTCAGCTGCTCCTCATAGGACTCACTTTCCAGACCCTTCACCACAGAATATTTTGGATTTGATGAAAGGGTTTGGTTTTACCCAGGGAACAGTGGGAGAGGGGAAATCCCCTGTGGAACTGGACAGCAAAATACCCTCTTGGCTCACGGAGAAATACAAGGAGCAACAGGCGATCGGGATTCCAAGGGAAATGTGGAGATTGGTTGGAATTCTGCAGAGTTCAAAACCACTTTGTTCCTGAAAATAAAAAAAAAAGGATTCTCCTTTACAAAGAAACAAATTCCCTTTTCTTCTCTATGTTCAGGTGTTTTCTTTCTCCTGAAGCTGAAAAGTCCCTTAAATTGACAGGACAAGTCTGGACAAATAAATCATGAAACCTTGCTGGGTAGTCCATTATTTGCATTAGTAAAACTGCAGGGCTTTTCCCAAGTATCCATCAAGATCCCTCTCTGGACTGATGGAATATTGGATGGACCCTCCTATTTGTTTCCCCCAAGTTCACCAATTTCCATCCCCCTCTCCTGTTTTTAGTTGGTTCCTTACCTCGTACAATCCAGAGGGGAATTCTGTGTGGGATTTCAACAGCAGCAAACCTAGAATTCCCAAATTCACCTCCTTGGAAGGAGCTCATCCATTCCATCAGGAGAGACGTCGGAAGCTCTCACCTACCCCCACTCCAACCTTCCAGCTGCTGCAATTAACAGGACAGATTTTAATTGGCAATTACAATTCCATTAACTGGGGCTGGTGGATCATTGGATCTGTCAGGAAAGCCCTGAGGCAGGGAAGATTGGTGGATGGATCCAGGATCCCGCTCTGGAGCTGTGGAGGAAGAGACAACAGGAAACAGCTGGGCTTTCTCAGACAGAGAATTGGAAGAGGACTTGCTTGAAATCCACTTGTATTCCTTATCCAGGGATGGCTGCATCCCAAAATAAACCTTGGGGTGAAATCTTGGCAGCACCAGGGATGAGGGAGACAGGGATCAGATCAGGGACAAGGTCCATCCCTCCATCCCAGAGAGCACCTGGAAAACAGAGCCTGGATCTCCTGGTTGGAAGGGAAAAACACGTGGCTGCAAGGGAATTCCATTGTTTGAAAGTTTATGAGGTCTGGATATAAGATCTAAGCACCTTCAGGACACCGGGGATTTATCAAAGGATACTGTTCAGGAATTTTCCAAAATCTGTTCCTGGGTTTTCAGAAAACCATGTTTATCCTCTCTACCTACACTGATGGGAATTCCATCCTCAGCTTTGCGCAGCTGATCCCGGCATGGCACAATTCCCAAACCAGGATTTGGGGCACCCTGGCACTGACCCTGCCATGCTCCACGGATCCCTCTGATCCCTCTGCCAGTGGATCCACACTCTCCTGGCTCTCCCTAATTCTCACTCCAGGAATATTTTCCATGTGTCACCAGCATCAGCTGACATAGCAAGTGTTGGACAATTTGAAGGGTTGATTTGGAATAAGGTTCAAAATCTTTCAGGACTTCTCTTAAATGACAAATATTCCTATTTTATCCATGTGCTGCCAATATTTCCTTGGATAAGAGATTTTCCCTACAAATTTCCTGGAAAAACCCAGCTGTGATCGCTTTTTAACAGGCTTAGGTGAATATTGCCCTTCCAAACATGACCAGGGCTTGGGGAATATGAGAAGAAAATCCCATTCCAGATACACTTTTCCAGACAAAACAGTGATTTAAAGGAAAGCTTAGGAAGAAGAGCAGTCCTTAAAGTTGTGCTTCAGGGCTTTAGGGACAAAATCCATCCCCATGTGGAGACTCAGGAGGGTTCGTGGCATATCCAGAAGGAGGGAGGAGTTTCATTCCCAGCAGAATTTCTGGTAGACAGACAGGAACTGGTTGTTTGTTTGGATTTATTTCCCTGTTGGCCATTCCCAGCACCTGTCAGCTCTGAATCCACGGGTTTCATCAGGTCGGACAGGAAAAGTGGGCTCTAAATAATTAAATTCCTGAAAAATTTGTGAAGGCACAAAGCAGGTAAAATAATCTTGAGTTCTCCATGGAGAAAAGGCTGCACAGAAAGGGATGGGGAAGAGGAGGTTGGAAAGTAGAGGGGCACCGTCGGCCACATGGATGTTCCAGGCTCCCAAAAATCCCAGGAGAAGGAAAGACACCACAGAAAACAGAAGCTGTGGGACTCTCTGTCAATAAATGACTCTTTCCACAAAGGCATCTTGGTCCTGGAGCCTCTGGACAGAGTTTTCCTGCTTTATTTGGGATCCATTTGCTGCATCAGCTCCTGGTTTTGTCTGTCTGAGCTCTGTCTGTCTCCATCTCTCAATCACAGCCAGGAGTTCCCATCTCTGATGGACTCAGAAGTGGGAGGTTATTGCTCACGGAGCAGTTTTCCATGCAGACAATGGATTGATGCTTTCCCAGACTTGGACTGAACCTCCCATGAACTCCTCCAAAGCGGCCTCTTCATATTCTTTTCATCCCAGCATTATTTTTTTTTTTCCCTTTAATGGGATATTTTGAGGCTTCCCTGACTACTTGTGGTCTTTATACTCCATGTTTTTATGCTGTTGCTTTGACCTTTCCCACCTGGAATATTTTTAGGGCCAGATCCTACAGTCCCCCTTTTCCTCTTTGCTCCCAGGGTGTCACTCCTTGCTGGAATATTCCCATGTTTAGATCCAAATAAATAACATCACCAACGATTTTCTCTGCTGCTGGCAGCTCGGACTCCGGAGATGGATGGAAGGAGAAATATTGAGCAAGAATTCCATTTTAATCCCTCATCAAATAATTCTGGGTGTCTCTGACGCTTCCTCACCTCTCTGACACAAAATTGTGCATTCCCAGCCTTCGGATAATATCCGAATATGCAGATTTTATTGACTTCTGCTCCAGTCAGTTTGGAGATTTATTGACCTGGGAAGGGAATATTGACCTGGGATGAAACCGAGGTCAATGCGAGCATCCCACGGGAGCATAAATTTCCAAACTGACCCAGCAAACAGAAGTCAATAAAGGAATGGTTCATCCAAACATTGTCTTACCAAAATTAATTCCCAGGGATGTGGCTTCACCTGCAATTTTGATGGAGAAATATGGGAGGCGAGATCGGGATGAATGGGAGCCTGTGTCTGATTATGGAGAGTAATGAAACTGCTGGGAATGGGGGGAAAGGAATTGGATTTGCTGATAATTTAATCTCCAGTCAGTGATAGAGCAGCCCCTTGTTAGCTGGGGATGACTCTGGAATGTGCAGAACAAGATCAGGTTTAATCCTCACGGATAAAATCCAGGGAAGGTTGCAGCTCATGACATCTCCATCTCTTCATCTCCACAAAGCTTTTGAGGGATCCTTGATGACTTTCAGTGAACTGGGAAGAAGATCCTGATCTGCAGCTTGGCTCCAAATTTATCAGTTTTCCAATCTTAATCCAGGTGGGAATGGAAAAAAAAAAGTTGTTTTAGGTCTCTTGATGCCATTGGGGATATGTGGGGTGGAGATGCTGGGATCTGCAGGATTCCATGGCCTTAGGAACACACTTGAAATCCTTTGTTCCCAACCCCAAATTCCCTACGCACACAAACGCATCCCGTGTTTTAATTGATTCCAACATGGATTTTCAATGTGAGCATTTCCAAGTGTTTTTTTGTTCTACAGAAATGACTTTCACGTTTTTATTTATTTTTTTTTTAAAGTATTCTGTAGTGGGAGAATGACAGACTTGATTTCTTGATCTTCACCACTTCATGATCTCAAACCTCTGCCTGTGAGCTGGAAAATCTGCTCCTGCTGTAGAGGATGAAACTCTTTCCCTTTGGAATTTCCTTATGCGTGTAACCACATTTTTGTTGATAAAAAGATTTGGTGACAAAGGATAAATTCAAGAGCTCATTTCTCTTGGAGTTAATGGAGATAAAAGTGGAATTTTGATGGAGTGTCTTGTCCCACTTGAAGGATCCGGAGCACCAGGCTGGGCTGAGCTGGGAAAGAGGCTCATCCTGGAGAAAAGGAGGCACAGAGGGAACCTCCTCACTCTCCTCAGCTTCATGACAGGAGCCAGATGAGGATTGGGCTCTGCTTCCAGGGAACAAGGGACAGGATGAGGAAACTGCCTCAAGTTGCATCAGGGGAGGTTTAGTCGGATATCAGGAAAAATTCCTTCACTGAAAGAATTGTCCAGCCCGGGGCAGGAGTGGAGTCCCCATCCCTGAAGGGATTTAATATCCCTGTAGATGTGGCACTTGGGGACATGGTTTAGTGGTGGCCTTGGCAGTGCTGGGGTCACAATTGTACTCCATGATCTTAATGGTTTTTCCTAACCTGAATTACTCCCTGATTTTAACAAATTATCCCTGAAATGTTTCTGAACCACTGAAGCCAAATTGGGTTTAGAAAACCACAAATTCATTTTTCCCAGCAGAGGAAGCTGAGATTTGTCTGCCCATGGAGAGATTTTAGGTCAAGCAGCAACCAAAACTACTCCTAACACCTCTTAGTCTCCGCTTACCCAGTCTGGATTTATCCCTGTCAAAATCCTTGCATCCCACTCCACTTAATCCCTGTTTCATCTGGACATCCCTGGGGATTCTCGGTGCAAAGTGATGTCAGGTCCTCAGCCTTCCAGGTCTGCAGTGTGCAGCCAAATTGAGCTCATCCATCTTCCCCTTAAATCGCTGTCCACGTTGAACTCCTTCCCAATGTTTAAACCACTCCGAGGATTTGTATTTAAGAGGAACTTAAATTATTCAAGCCCTTAATGTTCAGGGCTTTGTTGGTTGTTTTTTTTTTTTTTTGAAGATGCATTTTGGAGCTGTCAAGCGAACAATCTTAAATGACAGATTGATGAATTCATTGTCCCTTCCCACGTCTCTGGGAGGAGGGAGGGATACGGCTCCCAGAGAAAGAGGCTTTGCTAACAGAGATAAGAGTTTTTCCATTAATTCCCAGATTTTTGGGGCATGAACACTCTTCTGCTGGGTGTGGAGGCAGCAGAGCAGGCACAGACTCAGATTCAACCCGGGGATAGAAGGAATTCTGGGGAGTTGCCTGGTTTTGTAGGGATGGGATCATGAATGACAAGGTGCAGCTGGAGCTGAACATAGCAAGGGATGCAGGGAATAATAAGAAAGATTTTTACAGACCAGGAAAAGGTCAAAGGAAGTGTTTCCCCCTGAAAAGCAAGACTGGAAAACTGATAACAGTGGATGAAGGATGAAATAATCAATTTTTTCTTGCCACAGTAAAAAACTGTGGCAACCTCTCTTCCCACACCTCTCCTGGGGATGGACAATGAAGAGAAAAATCCTTTCCACAATAAAAGAACTCCTGGATCTTCGTAAGTCTGTGGGACCTGATGGGATGCATCCCAGAATCCTGAAGGAAGTGGCTGATGTTGCTGCCAGGCCATGCTCCATGATACTGGAAGAGTCACAGGAGGGAGGTGAAATCCCTTGTGACAGGAAAAAGGGAAACATTGATTAACCAGCCCAGTGGCTTTTTATGATGGAGGGACCACAAGGAACAAGGGAATGGCTACATTGATTCCTTTATCTGGAATTCTGTAAGGTCTTTGATGGGATCTCCCTGATTAAATCAAATTCAGATCCACACAAACCCATCACCCTAAAAACCCTTTCTCAAATGCTTCCCAGGAATGAGGAACTGTGACCAAGCACCAGCCATTACCACCACAGAGTATGTAGAATTTTGGAATGGTTTGGTTTGGAAAGGACCTTAAAGATCATGGAATTCCAAACCCATGTAATGGATATTTTGGGAAGAGATTTCAAAAATGCAGCTGGGTTTGTGCAGTGCTGTTCCCCCCTTGGGAGCAAGAGGACAACCCAGGCACATTTATTGTGTAAGAACAGACTTAAAATCTGGGAAAAGCTCCTGTTTGCCTTTTTTTTTTTTTTTTTTTTTTTGCCAGTCTCAGCTCCCACTTCAAGGCAGAAGCTTCCTGGAATTAATGAACAGCAAAAAAAGATCCAAAAATCCTGGAGGGATAATGCAGCTCCAACGTTAATGCACATGGAAAGTTGTGCTCGTTCCTGGCCTTTTCCTTCCCAGACAGATTTTGTCAGACGGCAGCGAGTTCATCTTAGAACAAATGACTGAAGGCTGCAGGGATTGATTTCCAAGGGCAGGAGGAAAAGAGCTGAATCAGGACAGCCGGGATCCAGATGCGATGTGACAGCTCCCGAAGTATCCGAAGGGTGGAAACGCTGTGGAAACAGCGGCTTTGTGGGAAACGTCTTCATGGACATGTCCCAAGCTGCTCACTAGCTGTTAAAGGAGGGCCACTGGACCATTTATGGGGGGTCTGATGGCTTTAATACAGTGGGAATTGTGAAGGTAAAGAGTGGAGAAATCAAATTCCCAGATGAAAGATTCCCAGCAGCAGCTTTCTGTTCCTTGCAGAGCTCTGGGATGTAGCTCTATGGATGCAAGCAGGGCAAGAAACAGACTTGGGATAAGCTGACTAATATGTGGAATTGTCTGCGCTAGAATTCTTCATTCTCCATAAATGCCAGGCTCTGTATTCCAGATTCTTGGTAAAGCAAGAAGTTGCCTCTAGGAACTTGCTGGGTCTCATCCGAGACCACTTTCCCTTCTTTTTGAGGTGTGGAGTTAAAGTTCCCTAATTTTAGGTGCTCAGCAATCCATTAACATGGATTAATGGATTAATCCATGAGTTAAACTCTTTGGTTTGAGTTCTCACTGGGATGTGATGCTCTCATCTCAAGGTGCCTCCTTGGATCAGAGGAGCCCTGACCATATTCCACTGACTGTCCTGGGAATCCAGACCACTCGACTGGACGTGGGTGCTTATATTCCTGAAAATTAAAGAAAGGCAAATCCAAACGACATCCAAGAAGAAGAGATTTCCTCCAGCAAAGGAAATCCCTTTTTTTTTAATCTGGATCACATGGCTCAAACCTCTCTTTAGTGCATCCTCCTTGTTTCCCTGCAAGATTAGGAGTTTGTAAGAACAGGAATGGAAGCTTGTTCCAGTCCCTGGGAAAGGGATCAGAGCTGAAGTTGTTCCTGACATGCCCATGGATTTAATCCTTTAAAAGCACTCAGAGGGTGCTAATTCCCTCTGGGAGGTAAAACTCCTTTCCTTATTTTCCCTCCTCTATCCTTAGCTCATCCTTGGGCTTTAAAGAGAAGCCACCTGGCCGTGCTCCTCTGCAGCACCTGCTTTTCCTTAGATTGCATGCCCAGAGCCGAGACAGGGGTAACTTAAGAATGTTCCCTAATGGAGCCTCTGCTTTCCTTATCTCCCTGTGATAAAGGAGGGAGAGGGATGAAATGTAATTCCCAGTTTGCCGCCAGTGTGACCAGACCCCGCGAGGGGACCGGGCTGGTGATGGCAGGAAACTGCTGACACACACAAGAGCCAAGGGCATCCTGATTTGGAGCTGTCTCCAGCTTTTAAAGGACCAGGAAACGACAGCGGCTCCCTCAGGCTGGGATGGCAGGGAAATGAAGCCAGCTGGTGTTTCTGAGCTGTGTTTTCCAAGCCTGGAGCTCTCCTAAAGGACACCCAGCTCCTTGCTGGGATAATCCGTTGCTGGTGCAGGGAGAGCTGCATGGAAATAAAGAGGAATGGTTGGCTTGGGAGCTCTGAAAAAGAGAGGAAAAGGGGAAAGGCTAAGAGAATTAGGATTGTTCAGCCTGGAGAAGGGAAGTCTTTAAGGTGACCTAATGGTGGCCTTCCAGTGCTTTAAGGAGCCAACAGGAAACATGGACAAGGACTTCGGATGAGGACATGGAGTAACAGGACAAGCGGGAATAGTTTCGAACTGACAGAGGGAAAGTTCAGATGGGATGTTGGGAAGAAATTTTTCCCTGGGAGGGTGGCGAGGCCCTGGAATAGAATTCCCAGAGAAACTGTGGCTGCCCAATCCCTGCAAATATCCAAGGGCAGGTTGGGCAGGGCTTGGAGCAACCTGGGATAGTGGAAGGTGTCCCTGCCCATGGAAAGGGGTGGAAATTGAATGATCTTTAAGGTCTGTTCCAACCCAAACCATTCCATAATTCCCTGATTTTGTAATTCTCTGACGTGTCCTCAAGTGTATCATTTATCTTGCACACACCCCATTTTTTGGGGTAAAGGGGGCAATTATCTCATGAACTTCAGATTCCACCTATTCCCACGAGAATTGTGAAGATCAGTTCATTGTCCAACCATGAATTGCTTTCTAAAAACCCGGAGCCCTTCTAAAAGCTCATCTCCAGCTCGCTAAAGTCCATTAAAAACATTTAGTGTTTGATTGGTGCTGAGGCCCTGCATTATGAAAGGCAATTTGGCCTTTTCCAAGCCTGGAACTGAAGAGGAAATGCACTCGGTAAGTTCCCTCTTCCCTGTTCTGAGGGCACCATAGGATTGATCCCATTTACACCCCCATGATGAATCCCAGAGATTCTGGACTCTCCAGATGCAGAGAGAGGCTCTGAAAATTCACGTGGAAGAGCCTCGGGTCTGTTTTCAGCACTTTAGACTTGACCTTCTTGACTCTTCTGACTTTTCTCAACCACTGTGCTGGAAAGATGAATTAAAGATAGGATTAACATGGGAGCTGCTTTTCCCTCAAAAATCCATTGTCCAGATCTTCAGATCCATTCACCCTTACCTCAGCTGGGCTTGGGGCTGCCAGCTGGAAGTTTAGGGAGGAGAGATGACATCTCCTGAAACTTGGACTTGATGATGTCTTTTCCAACCTGGATGATTCTGTAGCCCCTCATCAACAGTTTCCTCAGGGATTTTGAAAGGATAAATAAGTAGGAGGTTTGCGTGACCCCCACTGGCTGGTGGGAAGATTCAGAAGTGGGGTTCAAGTGTTTAAGGGAGAGGTGAGGCTTAATTCTTCCCATGGAATGGTTTGAGTTGGATGGGACATTAAAGTCCATCTTAAAGTTCAGATGGGATATTGGGAAGAAATTCTTCACTGTGAGGGTGAGGAGGCCCTGGCACAGGTTGCCCAGAAAAGCTGTGGCTGCCCCTGGATCCCTGGAAGTGTCCAAGGCCAGGTTGGATGGGGCTTGGAGTGACCTGGGATAGTGGAAGATGTTCCTGCCCGTGGGGGCAAGGTGCTGGAATTCCATGATATTGAAGGTCTTTTCCAACCCAAATTATTTTATAATTCCTGGACCCACCCCCAATTCCTCTCCTGCCTGACGCAGCACTGATCCACTCATTTCTCCACCTGATCTATCCTGTCTATCCCATTTTTCCCCACTTCTCAAGTCCTGTCAGCGGGAGTGCAGGAAGAGACCCTGGTACAGTGCTTAGGCCTGCACCACCTTCTCCCAGTGCTAGTTCCATTTTCCACTCATCCTAAAATCCTACAAACACCTCTTTTCCCTCCCTTTCTTCCTTCTTATCACTCTCATCCTCTCTTTCCCATGGCATAGGTCAGGAGGAGTGTGAAGAATGCCGAGGAAGAGCTGGAAAAAGCAGAACTGGTCTCTCCACCCCACATCTCTTTAGAATCTCATTTCCAACCTCCAGGCCAGATTCCTCCCGTTCCTTTTGCTCCAAGGAGGGTGGCTGAGGAGAATCTGCATCGCCAGCACCTGTGGAACACCAGGTGTGGAATTTAATGGTCACTATGGGGAGAGAGGTACAGGCTCCCCCCCATTCTCTTTTCCCTTTAAGGGAACATTATCCAAACAAACGCACTCGGAAAGTGCTGAAGCACAGGCAAATAATGACACGGGAGCAGGAGCCAGGCATTAAAAATTCATGGAGCTGGAATATTAAAACTTTTTTACTTCATCATGTCAAGGCACCAGGCAAATGCAAACAAATGAGCCCCAGTGAGCTCTGCCTGCGTGGGCCAAGACAGGGACGAGGCTGGGGACAGAGCTGCAGTGCGGTCCCTGTCGCTCCCGAGATGTCAGGCTCTGAGGGGGACAGGAATTCCATGGGATCTTTAATTGCTCCATCTCTCTAAACGAGCTCTGCCTAGTGACAACTCCTCTTGTGAACTAGAAGTGGGGATGCGGAGCCTGGGAGAGGCCCCAGCCCCTTTTCCTACCCGCTGTGCTGTCAAAATGTGGGGAAAGGGGGAATGTCTGGCGGGAGGGGGAGGAGAATTCCAACCCCTTGCGTTAATTTGGGGCTGTCTTTGCTAATTAAGACACCAGGCCTTGTCTGCTCCTTGCTGTGCTGCTGACAGCAGGGGCTGGGATGTGATGACATCCAGCCAGCTCCAGTCACGAGCTCTCCTTGGGATGCTGGAGGTGATGGCTCCACAGGCTGGGGTTTGCAGGCTGTGGGAACAGTCGGAATCCCCTCCTGGACACGATCATGTGGCAGAGGGATCTGTTTTCTGGGGAGGTGGGCACAAACACCCACTCCTCCACTAAGACAAGGTTCTGAGCTCTTGTGCTCCTGGAGCAGATCCCAGAGCCCTGTTCTCTCCTCGTGCTGTGCTGTTTATGGTCCAGCTCACTTCTGCAGAGCCACAGATCACCCTGGAATCATGGAATGGTCTGGATTGGAAGGGTCCTTAAAGATCATCCCGTTCCACCCCTTTCCAGGCTGCTCCAAGCCCCATCCAACCTGGCCTTGATTTTCCAAGCAAGAAGTGGACCAGGCTGAGGAAAGTTGGTGGAAAGCGCTCCTCAATTAATCTGTTCCAGCCCCATCTATCATTAATTAAATGATTTTCCTCATTAAGCTGTGCACACTTTTAACACACCCTGTTTATTAATGACTCCTGTGATCCTCTGAACACAATTACTGGGAATAAGGAGGAAAGGATTAGCCCAGGAATCTCTGGCTGGCTTTATTGGAAGTGCAGCAAGCGTCACATTTGGATTTTTAATAGATAACTCCTCTAAGTAATTGATTAAGTAATTGATTAATCATAAACTCCCAGACTGCCAGAGCCAGACTTAATTTTATGGCACTTAAAAAAAAAAAAAGGCAAGGATGGAGATGATGTAATAGCCAGCAATCGAGAGGCAAATAAAGGAGGGGAATGTTTGATTAAACATTCCAGAGATTTTTATCGCTTTGGGGGTTATGGAAGTGCCTTCCTTAGGAAGAAACATCTTAATAACAGCCAAGGTTTTCCTGGAGCTTTCCATGAGCAAGGTGGTTGAAGACAGGGGGGAGATGATGAGGAATATTTTAAATCCCTCTCTAGTCCAGATAAGCTGTGAAAAATGAAGCTTGGAGCGGGATGTGATTCCATGTCACAGGTAACATCCCAAAGCCTGGCTCCCAGCAGTGGTGGCTCTGGCCCAGAATTTGGCAGCTGGATGCCCTGTGGAGTGTCCTGGACAAGGTTTCCAGAATATTGGTCAAAAAAAAAAAAAAAAAAAAAAAAAAAAAAAAAAAAGAGTGGAATATTGGCCAAGGAATTTTTAAACATCTGGGGTAAAGTGGCCCTGCTTTGATGAGAAACTATAAATCATGGAATCATAGAATGGTTTGGGTTGGGAGGGACATTGAGGATCAAATCATTCCACCCCCTGCCACGGACAGGGACAGAATTCTGTGAATCTGGAGAACACCAAGACTGGAAATTAGGATGGATCCAGAAAATAAGTTTTATTCCTAGACCAGAGAGGGGTAGGGATAGGGTTTGGAGAGCACAGATGGGATTTCTCCATGGCCTAACTCAAAACTTTCAACCTTGAGAATCTCCAATCGACTTCAACAGGCCACAGGTGAATCCTGTGGCGAATTTCCATGACTATATGGATTTCCTACAAAAAAAAAAAAAAAAATTACAAATAAGTTAAAAAAGGAATTATTTTGGGAATAATTCCCCTCTTCTCTGGTGCTGCTGCCTCAGACCTCAGGTTCTTGGTGTCCACACCTGGAGGGAGAAGGATCCAGCCTTGGCCCAGCTGGTGATGATTGAAAAGAGGAGCCTCAAGGGTGCCATTCCAATCCCACATTTCAGTGCTTCCAAGCCTATGCACAGGTGAATTCCAGTCTGAGCCAGCTTCCAACCTGTCTATAGGGCTGAAATGTCCATAGGATTTTCCTGGCTGGTTTCTGATCCCTGTTGTGGTGGCAGAGGAGCTGAAGTCTCACCTGTAACTGCCCCGCACAGGTAACAAAGTAATTCCTGGCTCCTGGCATTCCTCTTTTCCCAGGAAAACAGTGATGGATCGAGGGGAGATCACTTCAAGTTGCACTAGGGGAATTTCAGTTTGGATATTGGGAAAGATTTCCTCACTGAAAAGTGCTCAAACATTGGAAGTGGTGGAATCACCATCCCTGGGACTGTTCAAAACCCCCATTTCCAGAGGGCAGGGTTAGACTGGATATTGGGAGGGAATTATTCCATGTGAGGGTGGGGAGGCCCTGGCACAGGTTTCCCAGAGAAGCTGTGGCTGCCCCTGGATCCCTGGAAGTGTCCAAGTCCTGGTTGGATGGGGCTTGGAGCAGCCTGGGATAGTGGAGGCAGCTGGTCAAAGGTCCTTTCCCATTCCAACCTTTTTCATGATTCCATGATCCTATAAAGAGGGAATAAATAAGCAGCAGGGAAAATTTCCATGGGATCTTCTCACTCCATCAAGGGTGAGAGGTCCAAGGTGACAGAATTCATTAATCCAGGTGAGAATTAGGGAAAAAATCCCTCTCCTGGATGTGGATCCAGGCAGCCGTGGATCTGCCTGGCACAGTGCAGTTTCTGTGTGCCACAGGGATTTTTGCTCTTTCTGTACCAAAATTCCTCCAAAAACTTTTCTTGGACGCTGCTCTGCACTTGGAAAGACACTTTGGAGCCAGGAAGGCTGGGCATAAAACCTGTCCTAGGTCCTGTAATGTCCCCTGGGCATAAAACCTGTCCTAGGTCCTGTAATGTCCCCTCTTTGACCTTGCTTTTAAACCAGGGTTTTTGTGGGTGAATCTGATTTTCTTCAGGAGCCTAATCCAGCCAGGATGATAAAAAGCCTGGAACAAATTCCACGTGCTGGCCCTGGGAGCTACAGGTAGGAAAACAGCCTGAGGCAGAGGGGGAAGAGTTAAGGCTGGGGATGAAGGGGGAGAGAAGAAGGGGGCTGAGATTGCAACACAAATAAAAGATAAATCAAGCAGCAGGAGAGAATCCCTCCAGTGCCAGTTTATTTATCATTGTTTTCCCTGGACGCTGACGGGCCCGGGAATGCGGGGTGGGCAAGCGGCAAATCCGGCTTGATGGATGAGGCGTGGAGAGGGAAGGAGCCTCTGCCAGGCCTGGGAGAGGAGGGAGGCAGGAGGCAGCAGGGCAGGGATGCAGTGGGGAGTGTGTAGCCCTGGGCCTGTGCCTGAAATGTTTTGGTTTTCTAAAATTCTTTTCCCAGAAAATTTTCTGTAAACAAAAAAAAAAGGTGTTTTTTTTTTTTTTTTTTTTTTTTTTTTTTTTGTAACTGTACCATGTTTTCATTCCTTTTCCTAAGAGGGACTTCTCCTCGATGTCCCTCTGGTCTGACCAATGTAATCGAAGAAGTTTGTGTTTGTTTCACCAATCAAATTAGTCTGTGTAAAATAGTATTAAAAAAACAAAACACACACACAAAAAAAACACCAAAACACAAAAAAAAAAAAAAAAAACAAAAACCCACCAAAAAAAAAAAAAAAATAAACCAAACAAAAAAAACACAACAACCCCCAAAAAATAATAAAAAAAGTAATTTTCAACCTTTTGAAGTTCAAAGTCTGTGTTGTTGTAGTATAAAAAACATCAGGGAGTGCTCCGTGCTTGGCACTGGGGGGCCTTTCTCCTTCCCAGCCTCCATCAGCTCCAAGGAAAAGGCAGCAGCTGGTGCAGCAGCAGAGCCCGGGAATTGAGTCCTTGTCATTCCTGGAGATTTCTCGCAGGGTCAAGTCTGAGCTGGAAGTGTCCTCAGAGCCAGAAGCAGCATCCCTGCTGCCAGGGAGCTGGGTTTTCCTACTTCTTTGCTGCGTCCCACAACTCTTTATTCGCTAAAATTCCTTTCTTTCTAATACATTTTGTGCCATTCCCATGGAAAAAAAAAAAAAAAAAAGTGCTGTGTTGAATCTTGTGTCTGCTGGGAAAACACAAGAGCCCGGATCCCTAAAAGTCCTTAAATCCCCTGTGCTTTTTGTGGATATTCCTCTTATCCAGGCTTTTCCAGAGCTCGGCTCAGCTGCCATTTGAATCCTAACATTCTTAAATCCCCAATCTCCCAACACTGAGCTGCTTGGAGCCAGTGCTCTCCAAAAATCCTTGGAGGTCCAAAATCTGCTTGATCTAGGAATGGGCCACCGGCCTGTGGTGAAGGGCTTAAAACTGGAAAATGAGGAGCATTCCCCCAGAAATCCAGGCATGGAGGAAGGCAGGAAGGAGAAGAAAATGAATGTGGATACAGCTCCAGCTCCAAGGGTCCTGACTACTTGACCTCCTCCATGGCAGGAGGCTTGAAATGTGATGTTCTTAAAGGTTCCTTCCAACCTAAAGCATTCCATGATCCTACAAAAGGATAAAAAAGGTCTGTCTGGAAAAATCCATGAGGATTTCACCCATCACCTTAATGCCAGTTAAGAAGAGACTCTTTTATCTGTGCCCATGTTCATAAACTCGTGCAATAGTTTGGGTCGGAATTTATCTTAAAGATCATCTGGTTTCATCCATGGTGGGCAGGGACACCTCCCGCTAGATCAGGATGCTCCATTTCCCATCCAACCTTGAACATTTCCAGGGATCTACACAAACCTTCCTGATTTCCATCAGCCACCCAAAATCCTCAGCTTTTTTCCACCCAATTTTTGCTTTGATGCAGTTGAGGATGAGCTTATTCTGCCCCTCCAACCTTGTCTGGTGAGATCCCACCTGGAATGCTGCCTCCAGCTCCGGAATTCCCAGCACAAGAAGGACATGGAGCTGTTGGAGAGTCCAAAGGAGGCCCCAAGGTGCTCAGAGGGATGGAGCAGCTCTGCCGTGAGGAAACGCTGGGAGAATTGGGAATGTTCAGCCTGGAAAAGAGAACGTTTGGGGTCACCTAACTGTGGCCTTCCAGTTCCTGAAGGGATCTTGCAAGTAAAGTGGAAAGAGACTTTGGATAAGAGATGGAATGACAGGACAAGGGGGAATGGCTTCAAACTTCCAGAGGGCAGAATTAGATGGGAAATTAGGAAGGAATTCTTCCCTGTGAGGGTGGGGAGGCCCTGGCACGGGTTTCCCAGAGAAGCTGTGGCTGTCCCCATCCCTAGAAGTGTCCAAGGCCAGGCTGGACAGAGATTGAAGCAACCTGGTCTCGTGTGGGGCATCCCTGCCCATGGCAGGGGGTTGGACCAAGATGATCCTGAAGGTCCATTCCCCCCAAACCATCCCATGATTCTGTAAAATTCAGAAATAATGACTCATTTGGCCACAAATCTCAGTTTTATATGTAATTTCAAGGGTTTCACAGATCCTTGTGCTGCCTTGGGCAGATGAGGTGTCTGTGCCCTTATAAACAAGGACAATTTTCCTTCAGATTCTGGGATTTTGTCACTTCTCTCTGTCTGTATTCCCAGACCCCACAAAACAAAACCAATCCCTGTGAGGGACAGCAGGAAGGGATGGGATAGGGATTGCTGGAGTTTTGTGGAGAACCTTCCAGGCTCTTCCACAGCTGGAGGAGGGGGGGGGGGGGGTGGGAAGGGGATGGATTTTATTTATTTAGAGCAATTCCCTTCCCTCATGCAGCCCCCTTGGCTGTGTTTGCCTTTCCCATCATTGGGAAGGAAGTAAATCAATGCAATCCCTGGATGGAATTAAAAATAACAGACAGCTTTCTTTTAATGTCCCATTAAAGACTGAGGCGACACTGCCTGATTTGCTCCTATTTTTTTTTTTTTTTTTTTTCCTGATTTTCTTTTTTAGCTTTTTGGTCAGCTCTGAGGAAGCTTTGGGAAGCGAGGAGGGATTTCAATAATTACCTCCTGATTCCAGCCCGGATACGGTGCCCTATCCCTAAAGCGCAGGCCCTCCACGCCTGCCCTTCATCTGCAACTCCAAGGGAAGCAGTTTTACATGGAGCCACATTGATATTCAAATAGATTCTGGTGGAAGCAGCATTCCAGCCAGGAGCGTGTGAAAGAGCAACTAATGGATTAGTATTTATGGTCGGGTATAACGCACATTTTAGGATATTGCAGCTGGAAAGGGACAGATGATGAACTCCTTTTTTTGCAGCCCCCCCCCTCCTCCTCCTCCTCCATCCCTGTTTTACCCACTCCATCTTTCCTTCTTTTCTGCATCCCCCTCTTCCTCTCCGGCCGGGATGCAGCAGCCTCCTGGCACCGCTGAGCTTGGCAAAATTGATGACAGGACTTTAGAATCCATTAGAAAAACAAATTCTTAAACAGTGTCTTCTAAAATCAATCACTTTTACCTTTAGTGGGATTTATGGCTGCCCTGCTGGCCCTCATTGCAAAGATCCATGACTGCCAAGAAGGAAAAAAAAAAATTTCCATGTGGCTCAGCCTGGGGCTGGAGGCTCTGAACTCTCATCGTCTCCTCATGGAGGTGACCCCGGGTGAATCCAAAGGGAATATTTGTGCTTGAGAGGGAGTAGATCTGGTTTCTAGGGACAGAAATCCTGAGGGAGATGTGGCACATCCCTAAGCCAGGCTCTCCAGACAGAGGTGGGAACCAGGAATGCTCAGGAATGGGAAAAAGGCATTCCAAATGTTATAAAAATAGAGGAATGGGGACAGAATAAGTGAATATTAATGGGGAAGGATTAGGAGCATTCCTTCCAGGATTAATTCCTGCTTGAATCCAAGGATTTATTTTATATCCTGGTGTGAAATGTGTAAGAGATGCACAAAGCTGTGGAATCACATCCTTGGAAGTGTCCAAGCTCAGGCTGGACAGGGCTCAGAGCAACCTGGGATATTGGAAGGTGTCCCTGCCCATGGCAGGGAGCTGGAATGGGATGATCCTTATATCCCAGCCCAAACCATTCTGGGATTCCATGATTCCATGCACAAGGTGATAATTCCATGGGGAAGGAGGAAAAACAACCAGGAAATCAGAGTAGGGTGGATCAGAACAGCAGGAAGGAACTTCCCAGCACTGGGTGTCATTCCAGGAAACTTCCTAAACATGGAGACATGGAGAAGGAAATTATCTTCCCAGGGAGGGATTGATGGATATCCAGCAGCACAGGGATCAGACCTGTGAGGAGAGGGGATTTTGGAGGTTCTGTTATGGCTTTTCCCTTGAGTTGTTTTTGCTCAGGGTTCAAAAAAAACCCAACAAAACAAAACAAAACAAACAACAACAACAACAACAACAACAACAACAACAACAACAAAACACCAAACCAAAACAAAAAAAAACCCAAAAACAAAAAAAACCCAAACAAACAAAAAAACCCCACAACAAACAAACAAACAAAAAACCCCCACAAAACAAACAAACAAAAACAAACAAACAAACAAAAAACCCCCAAAAAACCAAACCCAAAACCCTTCCAGGGACCTATTTAAAAAAAAAAAAAACATGCAAACTTTGGCCAAAAGTGTGATGTGTTCTTGGAAATTTTAAGCGGTTTGGTTGGTTCCAGGGATCCCAGATTTCATTGACATTGGATTTACCAGTGAGAGAAAGAAAAAAAAAAAAAAAAAAAAGGGAAAAAGTTTTTCCACAGATACGTTGTGCCTCCAGGTGTTTATTCCAAGCTGGCATGGACAACAGGGGAATTATTTTGGTTTGAACCTCCTGATACTTCCCAGAGCCTTTTCTCCTCCTTTGAGGAGACTGGGAAGACTGGGCTGGAAAATTGAGGAGGTGAAAGTGGGATGAAAAAGGGAAGTGATACAAGGAGAGAATCCAGGTCTCTGAGCACCTTCCCTGCCTTGGCTCCTGGGCCAGGAGGGGCCGATGCCAGGACATGAGTAAATCCAGGGAGAAGCTCGTAATTCCTATCGATTCTCCAGCAGGCAGCACGAGGTGGATAAAAATGCTTGTTCTATCATTTAGAAAAATGGCAATGTTATGATAGAAGGGATTGATTTTCCTCTTTAGGAATATTCATAAACACCGGTTCCAAGAACTGATAAATCCTTCCCCTGCGCTGAGTAAATCATTCCCAGGGCTTCCCAGAGAGCCAGGGGCAAGGGAGGATGTGACTTTTAATTCCTTCTGGAGGAGCTGGGAATGGAGGGAGTCTGGGGGTGCAGGTCACCCACAGCCAGACCTTCCTTCTGAGGGACTTCAAAATCCCATATTCCTTGTTATTTTCCAGTTTTGGAAAGCTGGGAAAAGAGGCTGAAGGCTTCCCTCCCTGGCCCTACTTTTGATCTCACTAAATCAGCTGAATCTGGGGTGGGTTTTTTTTTCTGGCTGCAAATACCAGTTTTCTCCCCTTTTTTGTGATGATATAGAAGTGTGAACTCTACCTGGGATGTAAATCCTGATCCCTTCAGGAATTTTCTGTGGGATAATGCCATCTCGTTGTGGCTTTTGTTCCTTCCCTTTAGCCATTCCCGGGGACAGGGCCACATCCCACATGCCTGGTGTGAGCCAATCCCCGTTTCTTCCCAGAATGGGATAAAATTCTCCAGGGTCAAGGAGATCCTCTCTGAGCCCATCCAGAAAACCCTTGGCACATTTGGCCTCCACTTCCCACTTCTGGTTTAAGGTGGGATGCTTCCCCACTCCATGAATTTACAAGCCACCTCCAGGCCACTGGCACCAACTGAATCCCACAGTTTTTACCTCTGGGGTGGTTAAGAAAAGTTGGAGCCACATTCCATCTGCATTCCCACCTCCTAAGGTTGTCCAGGAGCTCATCGAGGAGTGTTCACATCCCCAGAAGTTCTCAAGGTTGGGTTGGATGTGTTTTGGAGCAACCTGAGGTTGTGGAAGGTTGACCGTGTCGGGGTTTGGAACTGGATGAGCTTTGAGGTCCTTTCTAACCTCCTGAGCCTGTAAGAAGGATTTATCCCAGGAAAACCTTGGAAGAGCCTGGTCCTGCTGGACAAAATTTGGTGGGCATGGTCATTCCAAGCTTAAATTAGCTTGGAATTGTCCGTCCTCTTCCCTGTGGGAACACTGATCCCCTTCCTGCTGGTGTTTCCAGGATTCTCTTGTCTCTGGATGTGGCCTTAAATCCCCACAAATTTCCTCATCCCTCTTCTGCTCAGTCACCTGTGGTTATGATCCAAGAAGCAAAACTCCTTGGAGATATCCCTGGAAATTACCCCACAGGACCCATTTCTGAAGGAAAGAAAGAAAGAAAAAAAAACCCAAAACAATCAGGCAAATTAAAAATTCCTTGCCTGTCTTTTATCTGGGTATTTTGAGAAGTAGAAGTTTTTATAGGGACTTGATATGATTAAAAAAAAAAAAAAAACAAACGAGGAACTTTTTCATGGAATCTCCATAGGAATGCAACCTTTTAATAAGTTTTAGCTCATCTCACATCACTCCATTGCCTGTGGAATTTCCTGGAACAGCAAAAGAAGGAAAAGGCAAAGCATCTTCACTTGTCCAGGTCACTCCTAACATCTTGCCTGGAGGGAAATACTGAAAATGTGGATATTTGCAGGATATTTGGATACCTGAGGAGGAGCTTTATCCACTGAGGGAAAAAAAAAAAATAAAAACCACATAAAAAAAGAAAATCCATGTGTGTCCTGATTAAAAATATTAGCAATTTTAATTACCTTTTAGATTTTACTCCTGCACTAATCCATTTTAATGAGGTCAGCCTGCCTGGCTCCAGGTACCTGGGCTAAGTGGAGCAGTTTAATGTCGGGATCAGGGATGAGGAACACAAGGAAAGGGGGGGTCTGGATGTTGGACTTTATATCACCCAAAATTACAGCGTAAAAATTGACTCCGTTTGCACATTTTTAACTGGATTTGAAATCGACACCATGTGTAATTATAAAAAGGGATATATCTACTGGGAATGGGATGAAGCACAGGATTTTTCTGTAGGAAAAATTTGCTTATTAGTGCACAGGGAAGATTTACAGGATGATATAATTATTTATTAGGATGTATTTTGTGGGGAAGGGATCATATTATCCATCTATTTCCTGCATTATGGCTGTGGATAGTCAATATTAATATTGCTGGAATTTATGATTGGATTTTAGAAAACCACTTTTCCTTCTGTTGTTTCACTCCTTTAGGGAGTAGTTACATGGATTGGAATGTGGGAACATGAGGAAGATCTTCCTGCAAAAGTGGAAATTTACAACAAAAAGAAGGTTGGCGACAACCTGGAGACAGGGATTGGGGTGAGCCCAAATTGCTCCCTGTGATAGGAACCCACCTCTGATCCTGTCCTGGGCATGAAAAACAATCCATGGAATCATGGAATGGTCTGGGATGGATCATCTTGACACGGGCAGGGGCACCTTCCACTTGCTCCAGTCCCCATCCAGCCTGGCCATGGACACTTCCAGGGATACTGAATCCCCAACCAGGGCTTGTCCAGAGTTCTTCCATGGTCAAGAGGAAAACTGGAGCTCCTCTGAGGAGTTCCTGCTTCTCCTTCCTCCTCTTTTGCTCCCAGTTTTTGGAATTACAACTCCTGGGGGCAGGCTTGGCTTTGGGGACCGCCTTGGGATTTCGGGACCTGAGGCTCTCCAAGCTGCTTCTTCCACACCTTGTGGGACGACAAGGGGATTTATTGTCATGTGACATTTGATGGTACATCAGGCTGTTCCTCACCGTTGTCTGGTTGATGTTTTGTAGGAGGAAGGGAGCCTGACAGACATCAAATTTGATAGGGAAATTGATAAGCATTGATAAGTGGAGATTGGAAAAGGCCTGGAGGGAGATCCGAGGATGGATAAATATGCCAGGGAGATGGATTTGGACAGAGCCCATCTGTCTCAGATAGGGATCAATATATCTATTCCTCTTTTACACCCATCGGTGGTTATCAGTGGCCACCCAACTTATTGGACCTTTTCTGTTTTGCAGGATGAAGGAAATGTTTTCCCTGGATCCACACCCAGGAGGAGGGAAGGGAGAGCATCGGATATCCAAGACATTGATGCTACAGAAGCCCTAAATTGCATCTCTACCCTCTCTCCTGTTTGCTCTACTCCCCATCACTCTGAAAATCACCCTGAAATTCCAGTGTCAGAGAGGGTCCCCAAATCCTGGGACTGGGAGATGGGATCCATCTGTGCAGTTTTATCTGGGATTCTCAACCCTGGCAGCACCAAGTCTTGTCTTTCCTGTAAATCCCACGTAATAAACTCCTGGGAACTGTGCAACAAATTGCTTAAGTTGCTGTTTTCTCTCCAGCCTCTCTCCCCCCCCACCTCCCTATCCATGATCCTCCCCCTGGCTTTGGCTGTTTATTGCCAGCGGAATCGATTAGGGATGGTTTCCCCCTCCTCCTCCTCTTCCCTCTGCCCCCATCTCCCACCCTCTCTCCTCGCTCCCATCACCTTTTCTCCCTCCCTCCCCACCTTCCCGGAGCTCCGGGGAGCCTGGTCAATCCATCACCGTGTCCCAGGCGTGTGACAGCCCCTCATAAATGCACCACAATGAGCCCAAATCAGCGCCAGCCCAACCAATTTCGCAGAGCAGGAAACATCTGAGGAGCTGAATCCTGGCGTGCCGGAGATTGGAATTGGGAAATTGGTTCTACTCCTCTTCCGTGGTGCTTTTTAATTTTTTTTTTTTTTTTTTTTTTAAGCTTACCTATAGATTCGCTCCCTCTTTAGATACATATTTAAGGTAATTCTCTCCCACTTAAATCTCTGGTGCTTATTCCACATGGACAGCGTGGCCCAGTTGCTCTCTCCCTCTCTCCCTCTTTTTCTCTCTCTCTCTTCCCTCGATTAGGAGAGGGTTTTATTGGGAAACTTGCTTAGGCTGCAGGAATGTGCTGCCTTCAGCAGACTGAGGCTGCAAATGGGGCTGGGCTCCAGCTCCCTCCGCCAGCCATCCTGGAAGTCCCTGCTCTCTCCTTTCAGGGGCTCAAAATCACGGAAAGCCATTTTTCCCATGGAATTGGCCCCTGTGGGGTGTGAGTGGTTATTCCCCACTCTGAGAGGGTAAAGAAATGGGGTTAATGCACATCCTCATGGAGCTGTGGATGTGTGACCTCACTCTGGGAGCACTCAGTAGTCAAAGGGCAGCAATTCCGTGAAGGTTTTTTCATCCCAAAGAACATTCGTCCCACTTGGATGAATGATGACCTGAGCCCCAAGGAGTTGACAGTGGCATGGATGGACGTTCCCCTTTTCTGGAAGCACTTTGGGGACATGAATCCCACAGGGATTTTGAAGGGAGAGCGTTGCAGAGCTGGGATAACCTTCTAAGAGTGCCTGGCAGGAAAGGGACTTCTGGTGTCACCTTCTGGTCACTGATGGTGGGTGATGCTGAAGTTTTGTGGTGCCAGGCTGGGAGATGTTCCCCTGTTTGTGGCATGGATGGGGTGCAGATGTTTGGGATGAGTCAGCAGAAATGTGGAAAAGTAAAATCACAGGAAAATTCTGCCTCCGGTCTGGAAGGCTCAAGATTAACCCCCTCTTGGAGGTAGAATTGCCCCTGGGCTCTTCCAGTGGAAGGACTGGAAACTGGGAGAGAAATGGGTTAGAAAATAACAGAAAAATGAGATGGAGCTTCAGGGAAGACTCGGTTGCTGTTGGGATGTTGTGGGTGCTTCACAAGGGTTAGAAAACAAGGAAAAGAAAAACTGGATGGATGAAGCCGGGGAAAAATCTGTCAAGGGCTGTGAAACATGAGACTGCCTCTGGCTCTAGAGCTGCAAACTGGGCAGTTTGGGAAACAGGAATGGTATTTTTGGGGAGTTTGCATTAAAATCATCTTGTGTTTTAGAGATCCTGGTGGGACATGAGCTCCTAGGCCAAGCTTGCCCGACCTTTCTTAGGGAATGATGTGAATGCCATGAAATGTCTGAGGTGTTTCTGAAGGGATCCCATGGGAAAGACAAGGAGGCCTGGAGTGACTGGAAAATGGGTGAATAACTTTCCACTGCCAGAGGGCAGGGATAAATGGGATATTGGGAAGAAATTCTTCCCTGTGAGGGTGGTGAGTTCCTGGCACAGGTTGCCCAGAGAAGCTGTGGCTGCCCCATCCCTGGAAGTGTTCCAGGCCAGGTTGGACAGGGCTTGGAGCAGCCTGGGATAGTGGAAGATGTCCCTGCCTGTGGGACTGGATGATTTTTGAGACCCCTTCCAACCCAAACCTTTACAGGATTCCGTGAATTGCATCTAAAACAGGATGGAAAAACCTCCATCAAGCTTTTCCCTCAGGTGCCTGGCACCAAGTAAAAGTGAATCAAATCATTTTGCAAATCATCATTGGAAGCTGCTCCCAAACCAGCGGGGAGAAGGTTTTGGATCTCTTTAGATCCTGGCTGACACCTCCAAGGAGATTGCTGACCGTGGACATCTTTAGGTGTGGCCTGGGTTGTTTTCCAAGGACGTTTAGGGGTGACCTCGTGGTTTTCCAGACACATTCATGTGTGATCTGTGTGGTGTTCCAAGCACACCTTGGAACGACCCCAGTTCCAGAGCAGCCTCTCACCCAAACTGCCAAATATTCTTTCCTCACCTCTTGCCACTTGAGCCATTACACTCGGAGCTTCCCTGCGTGCCCAAGGGCCTCTCCCTGGTGATCACTCATCCCGGGAAATTGTTACGAGGCAGATAATTAATTGTTGCGAGTCACTAAAAAAATGATCATTCTTTGCAGAAAATTACCCCAATGTTCTGCAGGAATGTTAATGCTCACAGCCATAAAACGAATGGGGAGCTACAGCTCCAGCTGCCAGCAGAGCTGTGAGTTATAATCCCACCACTGGGTGCAGAAAGCCCGAGCTTCCAGACGTTTCTGGAGAGAGGGAATGCATTTTCACTGGATAACAGTTTAATTTTATGATTATTTTTCCCTGCCCCAGAGTCCACAGTTGAGTATTAATGACTGAGGCAGGGATAGGAACAGTTTTGCTGACCCCAGCTTGGAGTGGTGAGAGGCTTTATATTTATTTCCATCTGGCTACTGGGATTTTACTCCAAACAGTTGGATAAAAGAACTTGGAAAGTCATGGCAAGGCTGGTCAGACTTTTAGGGCTGTATTCCATTGCCTCCTGGGAATAAAGAGCTGGGATTTAGGAACAGCAGGGAGACAAAATGAAAATTAACAGGTTAATTGCTGAGAGTTAAAAACTCTTAATTTGCTCTCCAACCGAAATCCAGTCAGAGCAGCTGGAAAGGTGGTCTGGACATACTCCTTGTCCCCATATCCCAATAAATCCAGCCTAGCCAGGCTTAGAATCTCTAAAGGTTTGGCTTGAGAGTCAGGATAACTCCTGACATTGCATCCAGCAGAGTTCCTGTGGCTCACAATGCAAACGCTGCTGATTCCGGAGCCCAGCTGAGGTGGGCAGGTGTAAAGAAGGACATGGAGTGGTTTTGGAAGGAATTTCTCCCATCTCTCTCTGAGATAAGACCTGACATTTTTATCGATTTCCATTTGTTCTGGAGCAGCATTTGCATCACTCACTCCACAAATGGAATGAGGAGATGACTCAGATCACAGCTGCTTTCCCAAATGTGGTTTGGGCTTTTTGGTTTTTTTTTTTTGTTTGTTTGTTCAAGAAACATTCATTTCCCAAAGGATCAGCTCTTGGCTTTCTTCTTCCATGCTTGAATTCCAGTGACTTCACCTCCAAGAAATGGGGTGGGTTTCCCGGCTGCAGGGAAGTCAGCAAGTGAGATAAACACCTCCTCCCTCTCTTCCAAGCTTTTGTTTTCCCTGTTTTCCATGCAGTTGGGTTGGAATCCATCTGTGGACAGCAGAATAGAAGAAAATGAGCTTTGTCTTCCAGCAGGAGTCCAAGATCCAACAGATCCAATTGGAGTGTCATATTCTAATCAGAGTATGTTGTTGGACAGATGGAATTTGCTGGATGGAGCACGGGGGATGAGAAAAGTGCAGGGAGCAGAAATGTTGGTGTATAATCCAGTTTGGGGCAAAGGGGACAGATTCCAAGACAGGCAGCCGGAATCCAGGAGTGACAGGGCAGGAACTGTGGGGAAATCCTGCAGGAATTCAGGTTGTTTCTGGCTGAGAGAAGAAATCCAGCCTTCAAATCCAATGAACAAAGCAGCCAAAAGGAGGGAAGTGTTTGGTGTCTCTGTCCCTGGTGGGGAGGGTTAGAAGCTAACACAGCAGGAAAGATCTGGGTTGGACATTAAGGAAACATTCCCCAATGGAATGAGTGAAGGAATGTCTGGGAAGGAGAAGGATCTCCAAACACTGGGAGTGTTCGGGACCAGGTCAGGCAAAACCTTGGAAGAGCAACATGGATCTTGCTGCTCCTATCTTGAGGAGAAGGAACGACTGCATGGACTCGTGGAATGGCCTGGGTTGGGAGGGACCTCCAGGACCATCCAGTTCCAAGGGCAGGGACGCCGTTTATTATCCCAGGTTGCTCCAAGTCCTGTCCAGCCTGGGCCTGGACACTTGCAGGGATGGGGCAGCCACAGCTTCTCTGGGAATTCCATTCCAGGGCATCACTATCCTCCCAGGGAAGAATTCCTTCCCTATATCCCATCTGTCCCTGCCCTCTGGCAGTGGGAAGCCATTCCCTGTGTCTTATAACTCCATCCTTTGTCCCAAATCCCTCTCCAGTTCTCCTGGAACCCTTTTAGGCACTGGAAGGGGCTCTGAAGTCTCCTGGGAGCTTTTCCTTCTCCAGTTTGAACACCTCCAGCTCTCCCAATTTGGATCTGGAGCAGAGATATTCCAGCCTTCTCTATGACCCTTTAGTGACTATTTCACCCTCTTTTCCGGGTTCTATTTTTCCCAGGCTGCTTTTCCCACCTAACCAAAACCCAACCAGAGAAAAACCCAGTCTTTCTGCAGCCACACCTTTGGTTTTGCTGATCAAAGCCAGGCTCAGAGGGTTGATGGAGCTTCCAGACTCCAGGACTGATCCCTCCTCAGTGCTTCCAGCTCTAATGAGCTGTCTGGGAAGAGGAGAGGGAGACAGGAGGATGCTTTGCCCATCCTGAGGTGACACAAACTTGTCACTGATGCCTTCTGTGATGGCCTCTCACCAGGGAATGCTCCACAGGGATGCTCAGCTTGTTTGGGATTTGTGTTTTTTTCCCTCATTGTTATCAGGCTTTGATGAGTGACTGCAACCAGTGCCACCCTCTGGAAAGAGAAATCATGGAAAGCTGCCCTGGCAAAGGATTCATGCAGCAAGAAGCCCCCACAGGATGGTCTTGTGATCCACCCAGCTTCGTTCAGAGCAGGCAGGAATGCCCAAAAAACAGGGATGTCATCCATGGCAGCCAATTAAAACAGACCTACTAAAAAGGAGCTTCTCTGCTTGTCCCATTCTCCCTGTCAGACAGAGCAACATTCCATGCAAATGATGTATCCCCCTCTACCTGCACAGATCCAGGGATATTTTCCAGCTCTGGATGCAGAGTCTCTGCTCCATCTCTGTCCAAGAAGGATAGAGATACATTTGGGAGTGGGGATCATGTCTTCCATGAAATCCAGGAGAGACACCACTCCCCAAACCCCAGGATATGCCACGTGGAATTCCCCCTATACACCAGAAGCATTTGCTTGTGAAGGTGATCGGAGGTTAGACCGGGGACTTGGAGAAGGTATGGGATCTTCATCCCTGGAAGCATCCGGAACTCAGCTGGAAGATCATGGGATAATTGAGGTTGGAAAAGACTTCCAAGATCTTTGAGTCCAACCTGGGACCCAAACTTGTCACCCAGACCAGAAGTGCCACATCCAGTCATTCCTTGGACACCTCCAGGGATGGGGACTCTGCCACCTCCCTGGGCAGCCTCTTCCCATGCTTGACCACTCTTTCCATGAAGAAATTCCCACCATATCTATCCTGAACTGTGCCTGGTGCAGTTTGAGGCTGTTTCATCTTGTCCTGTCCTTATTCCCTGGGAGAAGAGGCCAACCCTGAACATCCTGTTCTAAGTTTAAAACCGAGTTTATCTTCAGTGTTGAGGTGCTTTAAGCAGAGCTTTGGACAGGAGGTTGCCAGAGGTTCTTTCCAAATGTCTTTGGATTCTACGATTTAGACAAAAAAAAAAACAAAAACAAAAAACAAAAAAACCCCAAAACAAACAAACAACAACAAAAAAAAAAACTGTGGAAAATTCAAATTTGGCTTTTAGATGTGAGATTAATGAGGATTTTGAGTGCTGGGCCTTCTCTCCTATCTCTGGGGTTAAAACCCATTCCCAAAACTCCTTCCCAATGCCACGTGTGATTCAGTTCATCAGTTTCCATTTTCATGGGATGCAATCCCATCTTATTAATTTTAAATTGCCCAAATAATCATTACCCTCTTAATTGTCTGCTTAATAAAGACCCTGATCCCCAAGGGCTTATTGAGGCTTATCTATTCCTGGATGACCCGGTGGGTATTGATTATTTGCTGTTAGTCTTCATTAAGGATGGGTTTTAATCAACCATTGGAAGATAATCCAGAAGCCAGCAGAAGCTTTTCTTGGGAGACATTGCTCACCTCCAGATAGGACATCCCCCCCCAAAAAAAAAAGTTCATTTGCAGGTCTTCCAGGGAGGAAACTGGATCTTGGATTTGATTTCCTGAGATTTTTATGATCCCAAATTTTTTTCTGCTTTGTGTTGTCCTCCAAAACGTGCCCAAATCAGGACAACATCCTTAAAATGGGACCTAAATCGCAGAGTTTGCAGCCTCTCAGAAAATTCTGCTGACTTTCAGTGGGATCCCTGGGTTTTCCAGGCTGGATGTGACCAGAAATCACTGATTCCTTCTGTCCACAAGCTCTGCTCCAGTATTGAGGGAATTCCAGTGCCCTTTGTCCCAGGAATGTTGTGGATGTAGAAAAATCTCTGCCCTGAGAGGAAAAAAGAAGCTGCTTTTCTGTGTCTTCCTTGGTCCTCAGATGGTGGGGCAGGACCAGCATCCCTGAATCCATGGGATTCATGGAGGCAGTGAGGATGCTGGATAGGATTTGGGGTGGTGAATACAGCTCTGTTTGTCCTCCCCAAGGCATCTCTTTCTCCCTTTCCCTCCAGGATTCCAGTGTGGGCTCGATACAGAAATACCAGTGTGACATCTTTGTGGAATCTGGGACACCCTCCTGAAGTTGCCAGATATTTTATAGAATCTGGAGGGAATTCTGTCTGGATCAGAAGCAGGAGGTCAGGCTGGGGAATGAGGCTTTGCCCAGGGAGCACCTGGGCAGGTGTGGAGGTGTCAGAGGCCTCTCATCAGAACCTTGCTAAGCTTGGTTTCCCACCTGGAAGAGCCAAAGATTTCTGGAATTTGGGTTTTCCGCCCTTTCCTTCCCAGTGGGAAGTGCTGCCTTGCCTTGCTGCACAGGGGGAAATTTAAAAAGGCAGAATGATGAAGGGGTGGGGAGAAAAGAAAGATTCCTTTTTTTTTCTTGGGGGCCAAATTAATGGAAAATCAATCTGGCCTCAAAGCTCCATTAACGGTGATAATGCACCAGTGACGTGGCAGGAAATCCAATAGTGGGAATTAAAGTGGGGCTCTCCTACTTTCCTGCAGCCACAGGAATTTGTGGGGATCGTGCTAGGGGCAGCAGATTCTGCAGAGTGCGGAAACCATGTCTTTCCAAGATGTCCTGGATTGCCACTCTGGCTTCCCGTGGCAGCTCCCTCTTTGCCCAGACCATCTGCTGTGGAGGGTTGGAAATCCCTCAGGAATGTGTTCCCTGGGTCACTCAAGGGAGGATGGGATTAATTTTTAGGGGAAAATCTCTTTCTGGATACATCAGAATAGAGACAAACCCATCCCGATCTCAGGTTGGGGCTCCTTGGAATTTGGATCCAAGATTTCAGAATATCCCAGACACCCTCAGGAAAAACAGGTCCTGAGCTGCCTCTTCTCCTCTGCTTGGCTGCCTTCCGCAGGGTTTGGATACACCTTTGGAAAGCAAAAAACCTTGAATCACGGCTGCCCTTCTGCAAAGAGGTGAAACCACTCAGGGAAAAGGTCAAAATCCACGCCAGGAACCTCTGGGATAAACACTACACAGTGCCAGGAATCTCCACCCCTCTGCCAGTTTTGGGGCCACATGGATCAGTCTCACCAGGGGTCACTGAGTGGATTCCAGTGTGTTCCAGCACTGTCTACAAACCCAAGTCTTGGGAAGATGAGGGGGCCTCTGGAATCCACTCTTGGATGAGCATCAGCCCCCACAAAAATCACATGCCCATCCCCACTCACTCCATTGCTGATGGATCTTTCCTGTTCCATATGTAATGGAAGCTGCCTGGCAGGTCCATCCAGCCCCACAGAGATTCCCCTTTTACCCCTTCTTCCCCAGCTCTGTCTGCTCCCCCACAGCCCTCAGATCCCGGGATTTATAAGCCACCCTTGCATTATGAGGTGAGTGACTTATCGCTCTGTCAGGGCCGGCATTTTAAGACAGAATTATATGGGAGAGGGAAAAGATTTTTACCAAATTAATGAAAAATCAATCCAGCCTCAAAAATCCATTAATGGTCATAATGCACTGGTTCCAGATAGAGAGATAGTGGAGAATCCAATAGTTCCTGTTAAATACCTCTCCTGGAATGGAGCGCCTGGGATATAACTCATTCATTAGGCTGCCGATGTTTACTTTTTAAAGTGACACCAATCCCTGTCCCTGCAGGATTCCATGAAGAATTTATAAGCCCACATTCCCCCAGCGCCCATATCTGGGGCCAGCCTGGAAGAATTGATCCTCTGTTCCCTTTTTCTCCCCCTTCCCAGGGACAATCCCTGCTGAGGCAGGGCTGGGATGACTCTGTTCTTACAGCTGATGGTTTCCAGCCTTTTCTAAACTCCAAAGAGCTCCAAACTTTTACCCCAAAGAGCTGTCGCTGGATCTGACCTGAGCTGGGGGTGTCTCCACTCCACTTTCCAGGTCCTAGAGTAGAGTTTGGCTTAATCTCCTCCCTGCTCATCCTGGGATTGACCCTGCTCCCTGCCCAGCCTCATCCAGCTGTGGAGAGTGGGGATGGCTCTGGGAATTTTCCCAGCTTTCCCAAGCTGAATTTGGATCGTTCATCCTGGAAAAAAAAGGAGCTTTGGGGTGACCAAATTGTGGCCTCCTGGTTCCTGAGTGGAATTTACAGGGAAGATGGGGCCAAACTATTCCCAAGAGCAAGGAGTGACAGGAAAAATGTTGGGTTCAAGCTGAGGGTAGGTTTAGTTTAAATAGTGGTAGAAGGCTTTTCCCTGGAAGTGTGGAGAGGAACTGGAACAGTAAAAACCTTGGAAAACCAGTTCATGCCATTCCTCCTCCATTGGTGATTTTCCATGGAGTAGTCCAGTCTTCTGGAGGGGCCTGATTGTGGAAATTACATCCCACTGTGGTGTGTCCTGGTACCTTTAGAATGCTGAGCCCCAGAGATGGAAGAGAACAGGTTTTCATTCTGTAAAGTGCTTGATATTCCAAGGAGAAAACTCATCTAAGGCATTGCTCAGCATGAGGGGGGTAGGATGGACAATTCCCATGGCCCAGCATGTCCTGATTGTGCACTGGAGTGGATGGGAATTCTGCTTTCCCCAGGAAACTGAACCAAAGTCTGGGTGTTTGGCAAAGTGAAGTCAAACAACAGAGACCAAATTTGCAGCTTTAAAGCAAAAAATATTTCCCTTGAAGGGGAAAATTTGTTCTCAAAGTCTCAGTTGTCGCTCACTTGGAAGATCCTTGGAGATCATCGGATCAAACTCATCCACCTCCAGCATCCGGCACTGGATGTTCTGGTTCTTTATCAGACCTGGAAAAATCCCCTCCTCATGGAAAAGTGCAGAACGTTCAGTCTTGTCCAGGAGCCAGAGCTGAGTTGTACTTTTGGAGCTGCTCTGATCTCTCTTCCCTTTGCTTTACAGCTTTCACAATCCCTGGGATTCCTGCACTGCCAGGGACTCCTTCCTGATCCACACTGGGCTCAGGGAAAGGTGGGATCAGGACCCAGCACACTGGAATGTGATGCCTGGATAGAGTCAGCTCTGCACATCGACCCTGCTAAATGTCATAATGCGCCAGGCTTTTGTTCCCTTGGAATCTTTTAAAAAGCAATAAAAGGCCCCCAGAATCCCGGGAGCGCCAAACATCCAACAAAGTGACAGCCTGTCAAAGCTGCCTTCCCCAGAAACCCTGGGCCCAGCAAATTTTAAGCAGGAAAATTTATTCCCGTGTCGCTCATCTCTCCGAGTGAAAAATGGCCAGGGCTCCTCTTTTGCATGAGGGCCGGAAAACTCCATGGTGCTCAAACAAGCAGAGCGGCCTCCAACAGGACCATTCATCATCCGGAAAAGGCAGCAGCGACAACAGACTGACTGCCCACCCCCTAAAAAAAAACAAAACAAAAAAAAAACCAAAAAAAAAAACACCACAGGGAAAAAAAAAATTAAGTTGTGGGTTTTATCCAAGCTTAAATGATCTCGGCCATTAATATGACACGACAGGCAGAGCATAGCGCTTCCTTGGTTTCCCCTGGTTTCCTTGGGATCTAACAGAGGTCTCCGGGAGTGTGGCTTTATTACCTGGTCACTTTTGCTGCTGTGGTTTCCCAGCTCCAGGGAGTTTTTCCCAGGGGATTTTGAGCCTGCTGCCCAATGTTTGTGTTGAGATTGTGCGGATTTCTAGGATGAGGACAGGGCAGGAGGGTGGGATGAGGAGTTGGGAAGGAGAGGAGGGAGCAGTTTCTGAGTAGAGCTTTCCACCCAGCTGGGAATGGATTTTTTCTGGAGATGGTTTGGAGTAGGAAGATTCCAGAGTTGCTAAATTATTTTTTCCCACAAGCAACACATCCAGCTTGACTTTGTTGAACTGTCTGAGCTTTGGGATGTTTGCCAATCGCTGGAAGTGTTTGAGACCAGGCTGGACAGGGCTTGGAGAAATTTGGGATTGTGGAAGGTGTTCCTGCCCATGGCAGGGGTTTGGAATAAGATGATCTTTCCAACCCAAACCATTCCATGATTCTGTGGCTGCTCTTCAGCTTGGAGGACACGCTCCTTGTAAAGCAGTCAGCTGTCACAGACCTCTCTGCTTTCCGTGTTTGTATCCCATGGAATTAGTCCAAACAGTCCTAGATCTTCTCTCCAAATATCCAGGGCTATTGATCCTTCTTTTTGTCTTTTTCCTTTCTCTCAAGATGCAGAATTCTGGAATTATTTAGGTCCAAGAAGACCTCCAAGATCATCGAGTCCAACCTGGGACCAATCCCCACCTTGTTACCAGCCCAGAGCATTGAGTGCCATGTTCAGTCATTCCTTGGATACCTTCAGGAATGGGGACTCCACCACCTCCCTGGGCAGCCCCTGACCACCTTTTCCATGAAGAAATTCCTCCTGATGTCCAACCTGAACCTGCCCTAAACAATCCTGCATTTGGGAAGGTGAATACAGACACAGACTCTTCCAGGAGGTGACAGTGACACAAACAGATGGTCCCAGCTGCAGCCTGAAGGTCTGACCTTCCTCCTGGGCACAGGTGGGATTCTCCCTCCTCCCGCCCCGCCAGGACTTTTCCAGGCCCTCACATGGGACCCATCACATGGAGCCACATCCGTGACCACCTGCAGAACAGTTCCATGGGCGGCAGGAGGACGTGGATCAGGATTTTATTTAGAAAGGCTGACTGATAAGGAGCTTAGATCCAGATCCTGTGGATCTTAATCCCCTGGGAGTTTTGGATGCAGAAACGAAATCAAAACTGGAAGAAACTTTCACTTTTTACCCTCTCCAAGAGGTCTTTAAGTGGGTGGGATTGGTCCTTTGCCAGCACGAGGGAAATGAGTTTATGGGAATTTCTGGTCACTCCGTGTCACCCTCACTCAGCTGGTGTCATCACCAGGTCAGAGAGACTTGAGTGGACCTTCCTGGCCTCAAAATCTCTTCCCAATCTTTCCTCATGCAAACCCCTGGCTAAAATCAGCCTTGAGCTGTGCCTGAGGCTGCCCAAACCCCGTGTCCTGCCCTTGTGATCCGTCCTGTGCCTGGTGACAGTGACCTGAGGGGCTGGCAGGGGATTTGTTACCTGCAGGGCTATGTGCAGTGGCTCTGTGGTGATGTTTTGTCCCCAAGCCAGCTGAGCTGTCCCTCGTTTGCAGCTCTACGTGGTGGCATCTCCCCTTCCACAATCCCACGTGAGTGTAAGATGCTTTCAGGGGCCTGTAGGATGAGGAAAATCCCAAAAGGAGCCTGAGGATGTGTTTTCCCATTGGGAAAGGTTCTTCTCCCTGGGTGCAGACACTTTCCCACCATTCCAAACATTCAACTTTCCCACTTCCTCAAGCCCAGGGAGATCCTGGAGAGCTACAAATGTTACAGCCCAAACCTTGGAGTCCCACTCACAAGGGTGGAAAGACAATCATGGAATGGTTTGGGTTGGAAAAGACCTTAAAGATCATGGAATTCCAACCCCCAACCATGAGCAAGGGCACCTTCCACTATCCCAGGTTTCTCCGTCCAACCTGGACTTGGACACTGCCAGGGATGGGGCAGCCACAACTGCTCTGGGAATTCAATCCCAGCCCCTCACCACCCTCACAGCCAAGAATTCCTTCCCAATATCCCATCTAACCCTGCCCTCGGGCAGTGGGGAGCCATTCCCTGTGTCCTGTCCCTCCATCCTTTGTCTCAAGTCCCTCTCCAGCTCTCCTGGAGCCCCTTTAGGCACTGGAAGGGGCTCTGAGGTCTCCCTGGAGCCTTCTCTTCTCCAGGCTGGACATTCCCAGCTCTCCCAGCCTGGCTCCAGAGCAGAGGGGCCCCAGCCCTTGGAGCATCTCCATGGCCTTGTCTGTATTTTCTCTGGCAGTTTCATATCCTTCTGACATTGGATATCCCAGATCTGGATGCTCCAGGTGGGATCATCACAGGCTTCAAAACCTTCAGGGCAGATTTCCAGATCTCTCCTTCTCTTTTCCCAGGATTTTATAGCTCAAAGCCACAAAGGATTCTCTGTAGTTTAAGGTCTTTTCTTTGTCCTGGTCTTTCTGATCTCAAGGATTTCCTGATTTCTGGGAGGGGTGGACAGGGAACACTGGGAATGCCGTCATGATGGGATTGATTTTAAATGTCTCTTCTGTTGTCTCAGAGCACTCAATAAAAAAATCCCCAAACCCAGTCCAGCCTTTTATTTAAAACCAAGTCTCTACCTTGGGCTTAGCCAGGCCTGAGAACATCTCAGAATTTTTTTTTTTTTTTTAATCCTAAATGGAGCATTTGACAAGACAAGAAAAAAAGGGAAAAAAATCAAAAGCATCTTCCTAAGGTGTTTAGGAAGCTGAGGAGTTCCTCATTACACAGTCATGGTATCAAAAACCTTTTCCCCATCCATGTAAAATAATTCCCTGGATCTGATTTTAGATGATTTTAGGCCACTTTGTAGGAAAGCTTGGGGAAAAAAAAAAACCTAACTGGTGTCTCATGAAAGTCAAATCAAGTCAGGTCGGTTTATTTCTTTCTCTCTTTTCTTTTTTTTTTTTTTTTTTTTTTCCTTCTTTCTTCAAGGTGATTTTCTCCTTTGGATTTTATGGATCTTGGTGTTCTTCCTAAGGGAAGCAGGGAACAAAGTCCTTGGGAGCAGACAGAGCTGCTTTCATACTGAGCTTAAATCTGAGGAGGAAATTCATATAGACATAGATAAATTTATAGATATGGGTATATATGCATGAATGTGAGCAAAACAGATTTGAGACAAGGCTTTGCTTTGACTTAAAATATTAACATTTAAGCTGAGCCCCCTCTCCCACCCATGTCATTCCCAATTTAATCCCCTTTAGCCATGGGGGAAACAAGCACGGCCACTCTGCCTGCATTCCCAGCCATCCTGATTGCTCAGCTCTCGGCTTGGCACCTTTTGGGGCCGGATCCTGGTCTCCTGGGGGATGAGCATCCTCCAGTGACAAGGAACAAGCCTTGGGAATGTCACGGGGCAGAACAGCTCGATGACGCCGAGCCCATGCTGGGAAGTCCCCTTGGCTCCTGAGGTAATTTCTGAGCAATTCCTGACCACTCAAGCATTTAAATCCTTTGCAGACTCAATTAAAAGGTTTTGGAGGAGTTGCTGGGTGTTTTGGGAGGTGGTTTTTGTTTTTGTTTTTTTTTTTTTTTTTTTTTTTTTTTTTTTCCTTCCTTAAAAGCCTTTTAAACACCACTAAGAAAGTCTTTCCTCATTTCCACTGTGGGATTGGCGGAGCGAGGACAAGGAAAGCCTGGGGTCATTCCGGGAGTCATTAATCCTGCTGGACAGGAGCTTTGTTGGCAATATTTCCCCTCTCCAGCTGGGTGAGATCCCACTGTTCCTGAGAGCCTGGAGGAGTCAGACCCAGCTTTGGGCCAAGGCTGGAGCAGCAAAGCCTAAAGTCATTCTACAACACTAAACTGGGCTTATCTTTATCTCTTGCTGTCAGGGGTAGAGACAGAAATTTCTCCTTGCTGAGGGTTTTCTTCTCTTTATATCCACGGCTGGAGCAACCTAGGATGGTGGGAAGTGTCCCTGCCTGTGGAAGCAGGTGGAATGAGGGGGGCTGGATGTCCCTTCCGAGCCGAACCATTCCATGATTCTAAGACAGGGCTCTTCCCTTTGCTGGTTTAACTAACCTCATAAAATGGGATTTTTCAGCTGCTTTGGTTTTCCTTCCAGGCTGTCACATCCACATGGAACATTTCCCACGGATGGCAGAAGGCAGGACACACATTGGGATGCTCTCAGAACCAGCAAAACATCTCTGGGCTTGGAGAGGAAGACAAAGTCTTCCCAAATCTCTGCCAATCCATCCTGGTGACCAGGTTGCTCCCCCATACCCCTTCTGGGATCAGTCTTGGAGCACTTTCCAAGTGCTGGGAAGTCCTCTGAGTCCCCCTTTGCTTCCTCTTTCCCACTTGGTGTTGTTCCTTGCATTCCTGGCAGTTTTGGATTGTCTTTAGGAAAAGCAAAGCTTGATCTTTCTCCTCTTTCCCTCTGTCATCCCAGTCCTTCCAGGATGCTGTCCAGAGCAATTCTCATCCGTGTCAATACTGCCTGGGATGGCCGGGTCAATACGGTCAGAATTCACCCCGGAATAATTTCCAGGGGTTATTAGGGATAAAATCAATCAGTCCAGGAATGACTCATTCCCAGCTGGCACAGGCTGGGCCTCCTGCATCTCATTTGGGGGGGGCTTTTTGGGATAAATGAATTTTAAGTTTCCCTTGCTCCACCTCAATTTCCCCCCCATTTCCCTTCGAACATTCTTATTTCTTTTCAAACATTCCTATTTCCCTTAAAACATTCCTATTTCCCATCCCAAGCCCTGGAAGGTGCCTCTGAGGAGCCAGCTGGGCTCCATAAGCCCTTAAGCAGCTCAGGGCCATGCCCGCGTCACCGAAGCCGTGGCTGGGATGGCCAAGGTGAGCAGGACAGATTTTCGGGAGCTCATCTCCCACCGGGATGCTCCAAGGCCGGGACAGACGTTGGATTAGGGGTTATTATCCCTCCCCAGTTATAGCAACGCCTAATCCAGGGATGATGCTTTTGACAGGTGGAGATGACGGATGGATCCATCCCTGCTGACATTAAGGAGCTTCCAGTGGCTGCAGGGCTGTCCAGATTTCTCATTATCCACATGGATCCCAGCTCTGCTCCAGGTGAGGTCCTTGCTGCTGCTGGACCCTCACCTTCAGCTGGGGATAAAAAACCCCTTTGACCCCCCCCCAAAAAAGCTCAGAACAGAGTTTCCAGCAGGGACAAACAGGAGGGATCATATCCAGGCCATTTTTCCTGGAGAAGGTGGCTTTGGGACACAGCAGCTCCAAGGATTTTTTTTTTTTTTTTTTTTCCTTTAGTGCAGCACCTGACGTGGCACTTTTGCATCTGTGTCCTAATGAAGGGGTGATTAATTATCACTGGGATCCTCCTGTAGGAGCCAGCACATCCCAAACCCGGCCCTGACTCCCCCGGAGCGGGGCTGGGCTCTCTCCTCTCCCCCTTCCTTGTTTTTCCACTCTGCCTTCCCTCTCCCACTAAATTAATCTCCATTGCTCCAAAGGTCTCTCTGGCACACGCCGCTGACCCAAGCTCAAATTGATTTTTTTCCCTCACCCCTCACCCCTCACTGTTTTCTGCCAGCAAAGCACAGCGAGGATTTTTTCTTTCTTTTTCCACCTGGAATTATTTTGATTTTTTTAGTTTTGGAGGGACTAAACTTTGACCCTTTAGAAGTGAAAAGGAATTATTTCCATGCAGGGAAGTGGGGAAGGAGTCTAGAAGGTGGGGGCCCTTTTTTATGGCTGTTTAAGCTCCTGGGGATTCATTTTTCCTACTTTTTCCCTGCTTCCCCTGATCGAGCTGTGGGTTAAGGCAACTGATTTCTCCCATTTCCAAACAAATCAGTGGAAAACCATCCTGTCCGGTGGCTCAGAGATGTTCTGGTGGCCCTGGTTTTCCCTTTTTTATTTATTTTTTTGGAAAACCTTCAAATTAGGAAGAAATTCCTTACTCAGGGAGTGGTGAAACACTGGCATGAGTTGCCCAGAGAAGCTGTGGCTGCCCCATCCCTGGAAGTGTTGAAGTTCCAGGTTGGATAGGGGATTGGAACAACCCTGGATAGTGGAAGTGTCCATGTCCATAGAAAGGGATGGAATTCCATGATCTTGAAGGTCTCTCCCACCCCAAACCGTTCCCTGATTCCCTGATTCCCTGATTCATCCTTTACCATTTAAACCCTCTCACTGACCAAAATGAGGCTTCTTTGGCAAAACCCTGCCTTTGAGGAGGTTTTCCAAACCTCTGGAAAGAGCTGGAAATGTTTCATGCATGTTTCCCTCCAAAGGTTCCCATGTGTCTACAACAAAGGAATTTAATTTTTTTCCATAAAAGAAGAAATCTCCCTGCAGGAGCGGAGCAGGATGATCGGATGGGACCTGATCCATCTTCACTTTCCATTTTTCCTCTTCAGAGAGGAAAATCCACCAGCACAGCAGGAAATGTCTCCATGAAGGAAAAGGAAATATAATTATTATCCCTGTTCCATAAATTAGGGATGGATAAAGGAAAAAGCAGGTTCATGATGTGCAAGAGAATTCTCAGGGTGTCCCTACAGCACCAGCTCCCATTGGGAACACAGTGACTGCCAAGGGAAAAGAGGTGGACATAAAGAGCAGGAGGAACAAGGAAAAATCAAGGAATGACTCTGACAGTGATCTCCAGCTTGGGGATGGGAATTTTTCAGCACTTTTCCAGGGAGTTTTTTCCTCCTGAGAAGCTGGAGAGGGATGGAGGTATGAATCTGGGTGCTTGATCCAGCTTTTCCTGCCCGGGATAGGCACTGGGAGAGGGAGCATGGCTGGATTCCCAGGAATTCTGCACCTCTTGTGGGGTCTCTCTTTCTCTTCCCACTCTGAGGTCTGGACACACTGCGGGAACACCTCTCATGGAGGAGCACGTGGGAGGTTTTATCCTGGATAAAACATTCCAACATCCCACTTGGCACGGCAGAGCCTCTTCCCTCCGTGCACAGCATTCCCAGGCTGCTCCTGGATATGAGGCAGGCATGATTCCATCCCATGGAATGCGTTCCATGGAATGAGAGCACCGTTCTCAGCCCCAGCACGAAACAGTGGATTCATCTTGGCCAAAAACCAGGAAAAGAGGAGCGTATGGATCTTCTCATTCCAGGGCTGGGACAAGGAGCCAGCAACGCTCTTGGCAGAGACACTGAGGGCAGTGTTAAACTGTATCAAAATCCAAGGAATTTTGTCCAGGGAAAGGTCTTCCCATCTTTTCTTTGGTCCAAATGGGTCTGTAAAAGGAGTGGGAATGTTTGAAAGCTTGGCCTGATCCCACCAAAGGATTTGGGAGCAGCATCCTGGCAGGGACAGGACATTCAGCATCGTTCCAAGGGTCAGCCTGGTGTTGGATTTCAGCCCCATGGCCCAGCTGGGGAAGCTGCTCCCAAAATTCCTCCATGCACCCAAGTCAGCAGCTCTGGAATTGGTTCTTCAGCAGGATCTGAGGAACATCTCAAGGACAGGGCTCCTGCAGAGGCCACACGGGGCTGGGGACACCAGGATGTCACACACAGCCTGGCAGGATGGGTGGAGTGGAGGGAAGAGGGAAAGAAAGAATCGCAAGGAATTTTGGATGGACTCATCCCTGGATTTATGGAGGAGTGAATTTGGGATAGGTGGCACTGGGTGAGTGTCCCCTCTGGAAGTGTCTTGGGGACATTTGTCCTTCAGGCTCCTGCTGAGGAGCACCTTGGCATTGAGACGTTCAGGACACCCTTTCCTACATCTCTAAAGCAGGAATTCTGGGCAGAATTCCCAATCCAAGTGGTCTCCCAGGTGGGACCTTCAGGAGGGAGACAGAAGGGGAAGTTTGGAATTATCCGTTCCCTAAATTGTGCTCTTTGCTTGGAGCTGGAAAATCCAGGTCCTTCTCTTGTGGTTCTTTACCATTGACACCTCACATTCCAGAGTCTGGTGGTTTCAGAAAAGGTTTGAAACATCCAGAAAGGAAATATTTTGGGATTCACCTCCTGGACAAAACAGATCCAGGTTTTGTGGTGTCCTCAGGAGCTGCTCAGGTTTCTTTGACTTTGCTTGGCCAGAAATCCTGGGATGGAGGGCAGGAAAAGGGAGAAGTTGTGGCTGGGGAGGAGGGTTCCAAGCAGAGGTGCTGAGAAATACTGGGATGAAAAATTCCTGTGTAATCCTGGCCCACAAATGAGGGTCTGGAGCAGCTGGGAGAGGATTCAGGGAAGGATTGAGACCAAGAGCTTCCTATGGGATATGGTGGATTTGGAGGAGTTTTGTCACCATGGGGATTTTTGGGATGTGAGGGGGTCAGTGTGGGAAGACTCCAGCTATCCTGGAATGATCAAAAACAGCCACAGCCCTGCTTCCAGAGTCTTTGGAAAAGGTGCGAAATGGTGGGAATGCAGTGAGTCCTGCCAGGTCAGAGACAGGCCAGGCACTTCGGAATGATGCTGCAATCCTGGGGGATAAATCTGTGTAAATCCTTGGAACAGGATTCCCAGGGAATGGTCACTGCTCCATGGTCACTTCCAGAGCTCAGGAAAAGTTTGGAAAATGTCCTCATGGTGGAATTATTGGAGTTGTCCTGTACAGGGCCAGGAGTTAGGCTTGATGATCCTTATGGATCCCTTCCAAATCTGGGTATTTTGATTCTCCTGAAGATCAGGTCAGGAATTGGGGTGATGGAGAGATGGCAAACAGCAGCAAATGCTCCAAATGGAGAATCCCCTGGAAGCCTGGCCTTTCCATCCCAGGAGAAGACATCTATTGCTCCAATCCCAAGGATCCCCACCTTTCCTGAGGTTTTCCATGAACTCATGTCTTGCTTCTCCATCACTCACGAGGATGTTCCTGGGATGGATCTCTTTTATTTTTGGGAACAAGTGGAGGCATCACCCCCCAAAAGTGTCTCCAATCCCAATCCACCACCATTGACTCCAGGGATTTTGTGTCCATTCTGCTGATCTGGTTGGAATTCCAGGTGTGAGTTGGCAGCAGGATCACACACAGAGCAGAGGGAAATCTTTCCCCTGGACATTGCTTCCCTTGGGTTTAGGATGGAAAAACCCAGAATGGATCCACAAAGAATTTCCTCCCGCCCTGAGGAAACATTGCTGTGGATTTTAATCCCACCAAATTCCAGACTGGATTAGACCAGCCCCATTTTCACTCATGAATTTGTTAAAAAATCCTTTAACAAGGGCACAAAAATCTGTGGATTTGCCTCAGGTGAGATTTTCTTCACTCATCTTTATTTTTTCCCTGAAATTCTCTGTGTTTTCCTTGAGAAAATAAAAATGCCTCGATTCCCAAGTTTTTTCCTAAATGAACACACTTCCTGTCAAGTCGCCAGAGGAAACCAGGTGGTTTATACACAGACACAGAAACAATATTATGGAATCATAATATCATTGGAATATCTGTGGAATTTGGGCTTTTAAAGTCCATCCAAACACCACTTTTTCTGGGAATTTTGTTTAAATAACAAATATAACAAATTACAATTCCCAGCTCCTTCTTGTTCAAGTTTTGGAGGGTTTTCACTTTTATTTTCAGTTCTCTTTCCCCCCTTTTTTTTTTTTTTTTTTTTCTCCCCATTTTTAAAAATATTCATTTTTCATTGGATATTCCTGAAGGAAATCCACCATGAATCCACCCAAATTCCACAACTGAGGGCGACCAGGTGTGTGGGGACAGTCCAGCAAGAATTTCATAAATGGATTCCTAAGGGGAAGTTAAAATCCTGATAAAATATCGGCCATGATTCCTTTTCAGTGACGTTTTAATGTTTTACATCCGGGTAGGATCGTGGGGAAAGTGTGGGATCATGAGCTCATTGCCACTCCATAAATATAGGACTGGGGAATGTGGTTGGGACTTTTTGGGGTTGTAGGGACAGGAGTGGTGGTGCACATATGGAGAGGTTGGGGAGCATCATCAGGACTTTTCTGGGTGAAATCCATGAAAATATGCTCAGGCCATAGAAATCCTTCCTGGTTATCACCAGTGAGACCTTCAGGGATAGGCACAAGGAAAATATTCCATGGGGAGGGGTCAGAAGAGGAATGAGATGAGTGAGAATGATTTGGGAAAAGGGCAGGATTGTGGGATTCATTTCCCTGACTTCTGCTGCTGGAGACTCTGGAAAAATGGGATTCATCCCTACCTTGTGCCTGAGTTGCAGGAAGGATTTCAGATTTCTGGGATTTGCTGCAGGACACAGACATCCCCCCTGTTTCCCCCCCAAATCTCCAAAATCCCAGATTTTCTCCCTCCAAATCTGCTCCCAAACCAAAACATCTCCAGGGGCAAACAGGGAATTTTGGGAGTGTGCAGATCCCCAGGATTATCCCTGACTGTCCCCACCTTTCTAAACTGGATCTCACCGGTCCTGCCCCTCCTGTTCTGAGACTTGCACAGGAATTTTATTTCCAGAATTCCAAAGGATGAGGAAAGGGTTAAGAGGACCGGGAGCTGTGGGGCTGGGAGTGGGGGTTGAAGACACTCCTGGGAATTCTGCCTCATCCACAGCCCATTTCCAGAGGCTTTTTTTTTTTTTTTTTTCCCCGAGCTTTATTTACCTGTTCAATATCAGGGAGCAATTCCCATCGCAGCCTTTAACATTCCAACTCCACAAAATCCCCCGTTCCCTCTTAAAGGAGCACATTCCCTAACCCCCTGCATCCCTCCGTGCATCCCTAAAAACACTCCAGGAGGGACCAGCCTGCACATGGATCTGCACATACAGCACTTTTCCCGGGCATTTGTGCTCTAGGAGTCGGATCCAGCCCAGCTCCTGCAGGAAAAGATCATTTGTGGAAGCGAGGACTGAACACACACACAGGGAATTGGAGGGGTTTTCCTCAAATGCTGCCTGGGTGGGAATTCCAAAGTGCTCATTCCCAGCTCTGAATGTGTCCCTTGGAGGTTGTCCAGGGAGATGTGGAAATGGGATCCCACTGCGGTGTCAGGAAGTGGGGAAAAAGCAAAGAGCAAAAAAGAAAGGGTGAGAAGAGGAATGCCAGAGCTCTCTGGGATTCTTCAGTAGGATCTGGTGGGCTTTATGGAAAAAATGGGGCTGGAAAACCACTGCCAGGATGAGGAGATGCCCCAGGGTGAGGAGTTTCCATGTTCCCAGCAATTTATCCATGATCCATAGGAAGAGGCAAGGCTCAAAAGGCCTCACTCAGCCCTGGCTGCTGCTTTGGGAGCACCATTGCCAAACCCTGCTGGCAATCCAGGATTCCTTGAGCCACCTGTGGATCCCAGTGTGTGATATCCCTGTCCCTCCTCATCCCTGGATCGCATCCCTTGGGATCCCGGGTGAAAAATCCCATCTCGTTGCAATTCCCATCCTGAGGTGGGATCCTGGCACCAGCTGCAAACCTTCACTGCAGCTCCATTCCCCAAACAGGTGCTTTTTCCCGGAAATCAGGATAATGCTGGGGGTTTTCTGGGACAGGGATGTCCCCCCTGCCCGGGTGCCAGATGTGCTCCACAGCTGGCGGCTCCAGCTGCTGGTGGCTCCTCTCCTTGTGCCGGGCTGATGGATGGATTTTCTCAGCAGGAAATTGCTGGCAGCAGCTCAGCCAATCCATCAGCTGCTCCTTGCTCCCCATTTTCCCCTTTCCCAGCTGAGTTTGGCATCCCATGGCCTTTCCCCAAGGCTTGGAAAAGCCTGGGAAGGGGGCAGGAGAGGAGGAGCTGTTCCCAGGAAGCTGGGACACCCTGGTGGGATTCAAGCTCCCCAGGGCTTGACGTGGTTTCAGTGCTTCCAAACCTGCCAGGAATCATCTTCACATCCACATATTTATTCCCAGATTTTGGATATGAAACCCTTCTGGGCAACACCCCTGTCGTGGGATGGTTTTTGCTTCCTTTGGAAGGTGGATATGAGGGGAGTTTTCTGCTTTTCCCTCCATCCCTGAGGCTGGAAAAAGGGGCAGTCGGGCTGAAGAAGGGATCCTGCTGGGAAGCTGCTCCTTGGCAGAGCCAGGCTCCATGGAGCCTCAGGATTAATGCTTGTCCTTGCATTTCCAAAGGAATTCTGTCTGCTCTGGAGGAGCCGCCTTGCCCGGTACTTTTCCTGCTGGAGCCAGAATGCTGGGACAGGGAAAATCCTGCAAGGTGAGGGGGAAGGTGCTGGGGCTCCAGCTGGGATTCCTCATGGTGTGGGAGAGCAGCTCTGGGGGTCGGTGAAATGTGAATGCTGACCTGGATTGGGAGGGGGAAAAGGGAAAATTTTTTCATTACAAGGAAAAATGTGGAAAGGGCAGGATGAGGCTCTGAACAAGCAGATGTAGTGAAGGCATCCCTGATTATTGCAGGGAGTTGGGCTGAATGACCTTTAAAGGTCCTCCCCAAAACCATCCTGAACTGGTGGAACAGGAATTGCACCAAATTCCAGCCCAGCTCTGAGCCAAGACCCTCCTTTCCCTCCGGATGAGGTTTAAGAGCCCAGCTGGTCTTCCCAGCTCCAGAAGCATCCTGGTGCCTCAGGAAGGGTCTCTCTGGAGAAGGGGCTCCCAGGATCCTGCATCCACACAAAGATCCCTCTTTTCCACCCTCTCCCAGCACTGGGATCGATCAATACCTCTGGATCTAGCGAGTCCATGTGGGCTTGGGCAGGGTAATGGATGGGAAAAGCCTGCTCAGCGAGAGGGAAAGTGGGAAAAAAGGGAAGGAAAAATCAATGGGAAGGATTGGGATTACATCATAGCACCATTATTATGTCATCAGCCCCACTGCAAGGATTTATCACTCCGGCTGTGATTTTTCCTTGGAGCTTCCTGCCCTTCTCATTCAGGAGCTTTCCCAAAGCTGCTCTTGGCTTAAAAAACCAGTGAACAGGGACATTCCAGACTTTGTGACATCCCTCTGGGCCTCCCCACCCACTGTATGTGTTCCCAGAGGAATTTGGGAAATGGTGCTGCTGGTCCTTTCCTGTTTTCCTTTTCCCCTTTCGCCCTTTGGGAAATGAGCCTGGAAGCGTTCCTGAGCCTGACCTCTTTTCTCCAATCATGTTTTCATCCCTTTCCTTCCTTTCTGTGGAGAAAAACATGGAAAGCAAGGCCCAAATCTCTTGGAACAGGCAGGTTCAGGGACCAAAACCCTTCCTTTCATCATCTGTTCTACCTGTCCTGATATTGAGACAGAAATCCAGCTGGATGAGTTTCCCACTTTCCCAGCTTCTTTTCCCATTATTTTCTGCTGAGTTTTGCTGGGAAAAAAAACAGCAGGATGACACAACACCTGCAGCATTTCCTTGTGGATAGGGAAGGGAAAAGGCTATTTTGGGATACCAAAACCACAGGAATAATCGTGTTTGCCTCGCCTGATTTAAAGGACAGATATATAAAAAAACATATTAAAAAAATCAGGATAGAGTCAACACATCCCAAATAGGGTAATTAAGAAATCCACGTCTCTGTAGGATCATTATGGGTGGCAATTTTTAATGGCTGTTCCAGAAATTTAATATCCACTTGAATATATCCGTGTTTTCCAGCACACAGAGCCAGGGCAGGGAGGCAGATTTGGGCTCAGCAAGGATTAAATGATGGGATTGTATCCCATAAAAGGCTCAGGGAACAACTCCCATCCCTCAGCCTGGTGATTAGGGGAGATAAAAGATAAGGGCAGCAGCAAGGCTGCCCCCATGTGCCTCAGTTTCCCATCCCTGTGGAGCAAATCCAAGGGATTTAGGGGGCTCCAAGCCAACCAGTCATGGAAAAAGCCAAATTTTCTGGCAGGGCTGACGTGAATCCAAGGAAAACCCACCCAAATCTTCGCATTCCACAGAACCCTCCCTGTTTTCTCCAAGCTTTGAGTCACCTCCCTTCCAAACCACTTCCCACTGCAGGAACGGGCACTGAATTCCCAACTCTCCCAGTCCCTCCTGCTGGTAATTTTTGCGCTTTTCCAGGCGGTGACTCCCTGGTTTTCCTCACATCCCACACTGTGGGAGTTGCCCTGTTCTCCCAGTTAAGCCTGGATTTGTTATTTGATCCTGAAAATTCTGCCCTCCTGGGCTGTGGAGGTGTTGAGGCTGCACCTGATTTCCTGCAGGGCTCGGCAGCATCCAGCTGTGCAGGGCTGGGCTGGATTTCATACCCAGCTGTGGCAGGCTCTGGATTCCCACGTGGAGCTCAGCATCCAGATGTTCTGGATCCGCTTTCCAACTGTGCCAGGCTCTTCAATCCCATGAGAGACTCAGCACCAGCCCAGACGTGCAGAGCTCAGCATCCAGCTGTGCCAGAGCCATCCCCAGCTGTGCCAGAGCCATCCCCAGCTGTGCCAGGTTCTTCATCCCTGTTCAGGATCCATGCCCAGCTCAGCATCCAGCTGTGCAGAGCCTCCAGGCCCAGCAGGATTCCACGTCCAGCTGTGCAGGATTGTCCCAGCCTGGCTGTATGAGGCAACAGGTTTGGAATTATTTTGGACGTATATCAGACATTCCCATTAAAAAAGGATTCCTGGGAGAGGCGGAGACAATCCACAGCTGGTGGCTGACAGGGATTGACTCCAGGGAAAGGGCAGGGAAGGTTTGAGGAGAATGGGAATGTCTCATCCCTGAGATATCATCGGGCTGAGATTTTTCTTCAGGGAATTTTGTTTCAACAAAACATTTTCCAAAGAGCTTTTCCTCATCTGGAAGAAAGGGATCCCTGTGTGTTATGGGGGTTGCAGTTTGGTTTTCCTTCAAAAAGTTGGAAACACTCAGCTGAGGCTGGTGGCTGGAGGTGACAATGCTGACCTGTCCCCCAGGCTCCGGAGGTGGGAATTTCCCCAGGGCTCGGCAGCGCAAGGTTATGGACTCCGTGATTTTTAATTAATGCCATTGACTTGGAGCGTGTTGGGAAAGGGGAGGGCCTGGAACGGGAAATTGTCCCTTGGAGGGACAAAGCCTGACAACCTTGTCATCCCCAATTAGTGGCTAATTACCTCCGTGACGAACATCTTTATTAATCCAATTAATAGCGCGGGTGGCGTGACCTCAGCAGAGCTGCTGACTCAGGGTGGGGCTCGCCAGGAGCGGGATGGGGGGAGGAAGGAGTGAATTCCTCCTTTCCCGACTCCTCTTCTTCGCTAATTAGTGGCTAATTCCCACTGATCTCCCAGCCTGATCCCAAGTATCTCCTCTTTCATTCCTCCTGTCCATCCATCTGATTCTTGTCTGTCTGTCCCTTTATCCATTCATCTTCCAACAGTTTTTTTTGGGAAAAATAACCCCATCTCTAGGTGTGAAACCATGGATCATGATGATCCAGGACACTGGGATGTCTCCCAGCTGGAGTGTTGTGCTCATCCCTGGTGACCCGCAAAGGTCTCAGTGTCCAAATCTACCCTGAGTGGGGAAAAGTTCGGGATAGGTGGAGAAATGGATGGAGCAAGTGGAAGGATGGAGGTGAGTGGATCTGTGGATAGATGGATTGATGGGAAGAGAGATGGATAGGTGGATGGATGGGTGGATGGATGGATGGATGGATGGATGGATGGATGGATGGGTGGATGATGGATGGATGGATGGATGGATGGATGGGTGGATGGATGGATGATGGATGGATGGATGGATGGATGGATGATGGATGGGTGGATGGATGGATGGGTGGATGGATGAATGGGTGGATGGATGGATGGATGGATGGATGGATGGATGATGGATGGATGGGTGGATGGATGGATGGGTGGATGGATGGATGGATGGATGGATGATGGATGGATGGATGGATGGATGGATGGATGGATGATGGATGGGTGGATGGATGGATGGGTGGATGGATGGATGGATGGATGGATGATGGATGGATGGATGGATGGATGGATGGATGGATGGATGAACAGATGGATGAACAGATGGATACACTAATAGGTAGATGAATGGATATATGGATAAACAGGGAGCTGGATTGGTGGATAGATAACTGATAGAGGTGAATTAATGGATTGAGGATGAACGGATATTGATGGAATTGGAGCAAACGGATTGATGATGCTGATGAGGATGGTACCAGGAATCCAATGGGAATAGCTGCACACTGGAGGGTCACTGGAAGGCCATGTGCAGCTTGGACAGGTGGGATGACAGTCCCCCAGCCCTCCAGTGAAGCCACTGCTTCCCAGTCTGGATGAAGGCGCTTCCAGCACTTCCCACTGGGCTTTGCAGATCCTCATTCCCTGCAAAGGGAGCTTCCAAACTCAGATGTCGCCTCTCAGGCAAGGCACAATCCCAGGGAGCCACCACTGGATGTTCCACATTCCCAGTGCCACCACTTGGGCTGGGAATTGCTGCAGGAGTGGTTTTGGGTTTTTTTTCCCCCGGCTCTCTAGTGGAGTGACCTCTCCTCTGTCTTCCCCCACAGATGGAGCCTCAATTAAATTCAGGAATCCATTTTTTAATAGGACTTTCACCTCAGCTCCCTGCTGGGCCATTAAAGCCATTATGGCAGAGTTAAGTAAGGAATCCTGGGAGCCTCTGGAGCTGTCATCCCATGTTTATGGCCCAGGCAATGTTTGCTTTATTAAAGATTCAGGAGCCATTTCCGAACGCCTCCGTTCTGTCCTTCCCATTATAGGCTGGACCCTGGAAAAAGGGTGACTGCAGGGAAAATGAGGATTGCTCCTAAGATGGGAAAAAAATAGGATGGGGTTGCTGGGAAAGTCTAAGGGCACGGCAGGAGCTGGAGAGAAAGGGAAGAGGAGAGGTGGGAGTTTCATCCCAAAGCGCTGCTGGGTCCTACAATGAAGCTTTTCCAGCTGCTGCAGGGTTTGGTTTTCCCTGGTTTCCAGGAGTTGAGCAGGATCCAAAGGCAAATCCCTGCCTGGCCCAGGCACATGGGTTGCCCAGAGAAATTGTGGAATCTCCATCCCCTGAAGTTTTCAAGGCCAGGTTGGATGAAACTCTGGAATAGGGCAGGGTGTCCTTGTCCACGGAAGGGGTTGGGATGGGATGGATCCCAACCCAAACCATTCCATGGTTCTGTGATCCAGCCATGCAGAGTGAGATGACACCATCTGGCCTTTTTCTGAGCCACGATGGGATCCCCACTCACTTCCAGGTCCCTAAAATTCCCTTCTTCCCACCGCAATCCCCCATTCCATGACCATCCTCCCTCCTCTTTTGGACTACAGAGCACAGACCCTTCAAAACCACCAATATCCTACAGAAAACAGGGATCCAAGGAGATTCCCTTCTCCATCCCTGTCTTGCTGCCAGGCCAGCTCCACCTGGGCCAGGTCTAATCTGCTTCCAAATGGGAGACACTTCTTCCCATCCACGGGAATATGATCAAGCACTCCCCAGGGATCCCACGTTGGGATGGGATGGGATAAGAGGTTATTCCCAGGTTATCCCCAAGTTCCTGTGTGTGAGAAGGTGATCAAGCACTCTCCGTGGATAACACATGGGATGGGATAAGGGGTTGTCCCCATCCCAGCTTTTGTTCCCCCCATAGGAAGCAGCTGAGGATGCCTTGGGGACAGGCAGGTCCCTGCTGTCTGTCTCTCATCCCAGCTGGGCAATTTCTAGAGCTGAGCACCCTTGGGTGCACCTGAACCTCCACCCACGTGACACCCAAGGGTGGCCAGAGGATGTGGAGCTACACCTGTGTCCCCCCATGTGACAATTTGGGACGAGGGTGGCTCAGGGTGACAAAGGAATGTGGAGAATAGGATCCAGCATGTCCCAACTGTGCCCTCTAGTGCAGCTCCACCAGGTGCCACTCCTGAAGCTGCTGGTGTCACGCCTGCAGGTCCCAGTCCTCCCCAGCTGAGGTCCCCAGCCCTGGTGGCTCTGGTGGCTTCACACTCCCCTGGTGAAGCCCCTCTTGGTGGCCTGATGAACTTCTTGGTGTTTGCTGCCACCTGAGGTGACAGAGAAGGAATTTTGTGCCTCCAAGGTGCTGGGGGGACAGGGCCAGGAGGGGACCTTGGGACAAGAGGGGACCTCAGACCTAGAGCTGACCTTGGAAATCTCAGGGAGCACCTTGGCAAAGCTTTTAGGATCAGTCCAGGGGAGCAACTCCCTCTCTGCAGCCCCACAGGGGGATGAGGGATGAATGCTCCAGCTTTTAGGAACAAGGGGGTGCTCCCACTGCTTCCAGAAAAATTCCAGCCCTTTATGGGATGGGGTTTGCTACAAGCTCAAGGTGCAGCTTCACTGCAATATTCGGCTTTGCTCCTTGTGCACTTTTCTCAGAAGGATTTTTCAGGATACAGGGACTAAAATTGCTATTTATGCTCTTTTTTGGGGAGGGATGCTCTGGACTCCAAAGCACCCCTGGGACACCTGTGCCCACCCTTGGGTACCAGCGTGGGTGGGGGGTGCCCGGCCGGGCAGATTTTGGGGGGGGTTGTGAGCAGCGGGTGCATTGCACAGGGTGCTGCTGCCCTCTAGTGGGCTCAGGCTGGAGAGGAGGCTGGAGTTCCATTCCATACGGATTTTTGGGAAGGCAGAGGTGGGGCTGAGGATGTCCCAGGGATGGAGCAGGCACTGGACAAGGGATCTCACAGAGAAATCCTGCTCTGCCCTATCCTGATCCCATTGCTTCTGGACCAGGAGTGGTTGGAGGCAGCTCCAGCTCCTGATCCCTCTAAAAAAATTTCCAAATTTATTAGATTTATTTAGCAGTGAGAGCCCCTGGCCTGGCTCCAGTGTCCCACCACCAATCCACATCAACCCCGTGCCTCTTTTCCCCGTTATCCCCAGGGAAAGGCAGGAGCACGGATTTGGAAGCAGTTGTGGGTCACGGAGCCAGTGGGATGTGAAGGGACAAGGACACCATAGGGACATTCTCCTCCTGTGTTGTGTCATTAATGAAGAAGGGAATCAAATCCCATTCCCACCACGCTGGAAGGGGTGGTCTATGGGCTGGGGCATTTTTATTATGGAGGGTGAAGCTCCAAGAGGAGAAAAATCAGGAAATTTGGGTGAATCCCTGTGGTTTTGCCAGGCTCTCCAGAATGGGATTTCCAGGATGTTTTCTGATGCAAAGGCCCTGGAAATCAACAGTGATTTAAAAAATCCCCAAAACCCTCTTTCCATCTCCTCTCTGGTCATGGTAAGAGCTGCATGAACTGGTCCCAGTCCAGGATATCCAAAAATTCCTTGTTTGATGATTCCCCTGGAGCTTCTCTCTGCATGGACAGAGAGACCTCGATTTCTTGATAAATGTAAATTTATTTTTGCCCCATTTTTTTGTAGTTTTCACCATGTTTTACCCTACAGGACCTCTCTGCCTCCTGGTCAAGCTGGAGAAGATCCATCTCCATGGATTTCAGGAAAGAGGGAAGGAGCAGCAGGCCCTTGCTGATGGAGCACAGAGCCCATCTGAGCACACGTCACCAGAGGGGGAGGCGATCCTGGCTCCGGAGTCACGAGTTTCCCACATCCACTGAACGTGGGTGGGAAAAGGATCTTCTGCAGCAGCACGACTTCACTGTGGGTGGCTTCCAAAACCTGGCACAGGAGGGTTGATGGAAGGGGAAACTCCTTAAATTCCAAAATATTGTCCCTCAAAAAGAAGCTGGATGCTGTTTTAACCCTGCCTTGGTAGACGGGACAAAAAAAGCTCCCACGGCCTTCCATAAATAAATCAAATTTTAAAAGCCTTTGCCTCGTTTTTTTTTCCCATTTACGGGGGTTTAAACAAACCTTGCTCCTGTGGGATGTGTGTTCCCTAACCCAGCCCCAAATCCATGGGTTTGGTCATCCTTCCAGGACGGTGGGGAGGTGGTGTTCAGGTCCCAAGGGAAAATAGGGGGTCCCATGCCAAGGATTTGCTGCTTTCCCTCCTAAATTTCCATTAATGAATTCTCCCCCCCCCCCAAAAAAAAAAAAAAAAAAAAAAAAAAAAAAAGGATGAGAAATCCTTTATGGAACCAAAAAACCAGATTAAAACATGCTGTGTGAAGCAAAAATGATTTTCTTGACCAATTGCCCTTTTTTTTTCCAGGGGAAAAGCCCCCAAGGGATCCAGTCTGAACCCTACCCTTTCACTTCCCATGTGATTGCCATGAATTCATGTGACAAATCCCCCTGGAGATGGAGACCACAGCTCAGCAAATTTAATTTGGATGCCTGGGACCTTGGTTTTCCTTGGAGCAGCCCATCCTGGATCCAAAGGATCTCTCCTAGCCTCACAACAGCTCCAGATATGTGTAAAAATGACCCAAAATTGACTCTTCAGGAGGATCAGCCAGGGCTTGTTTCCCGTCACAGCACCCGTAATTCCCAACAAAAGCGCCACAAACTGGATTTGAATCAGTGCTTTTTAATCCATAAAAGGTGAGAGTCCATGTACAAATTAAAAAAAAAAAACCAAAACAAAACAACAAAAAAAAACAACAAAACAAGCCCAACATAAACCCCTGCAATTAGGGAAATTATCCCAATCCCACAAAACACAACGCTGGGGTTGGGTGATGTGGGCGGAACGCGACAGCTTCTCCGGAATAAATCCCTCTCTAGCTCAGAGCTGTCCGTGGTGCCATCCCACATTTTTAGGATGGTGGGAAGAACTTTGCCAGGATGTTTTAAGGGCAAGATGGCCTTTTCTGTGACCCCACCCCCTCCTTTCCTTCCTGCTCCCACGCCAAGCAGCCGGGAAAATGATGTGGGAAGCGCGGCTGCTACAGATGGCCCCGTGCTGGAAGGCGGATCTGGAATCCGGTGTGGGGATGCCTCAGGATAAATGGAGAGGCCTCTTGGCCAACAGCAGAGCTAAAAACCCCTCCTTGAGCTCATAAAATCCCAGGATGGGTTGGTTTGGATGGGATCTTGAAGCCCATCCTGTTTCACCCCCTGCCATGGGACAACTTTCGCTATCCCAGGTTGATCCAACCCTGTCTGAGCTGGTGTTTTTACAGGAAGTTTTCCTTAAATAAAATCAGGGTTTAGAGGCTGGAAAATGGACAAGGAGCCACTAGAAGTCACAATCCCAGGGGATGCTGTGGCCACAAGATCTCATTTCTCCTTTAAACCACCCTTAAAAATTCCTAAAAAAGTACAAAAATACAATCCCAGATCTCCCAAGGGAATTTTCTACCTCCCAACATCATCCAAGCACTCAACACCAGGCAGCTCCTCAGCCTTCAGAAAAAATAATGCACCAGGCAGAAACAGGATGGAGGAAATTTTGACAATTTGTTTTGTGGATCTGGAGTCTCCCAGCATTTCCAGGACAATTACCAAGATGCCTGAATCCATCAGGCCAGCCCAGGAATGCTGACAGCAGTGTTAGGGAATTAGCAACATGTGCAAGATCCAACAGTGGCACAAATTTAGGAGTTTAATAATCTGGAGGAGATATCTTCCTGGAATTTTAATCTCCTCCCAGGAAAAATAACCCCCCCCCCCCAAGGCTCTTAGCTATTAATCTCCTCACAGAATATTTAGGGCAATCCACATCTCCTGATTAAAAAAGCCAGACAACAAATGCACGTTAAGTCCTTCCCTTTTCTTCCAAAGGATCTGGCTTTGGCAGCTGGGCTGGATTTTCTGAGCCAAGCTGGGGGTTCATTCCCCAAAAAAAACCCACCCCAAAAGCACTAAAAAATGGTCAGACCATCCCATTTTGTTGGGATAGCCCCAACTGGGAGATGCTGCCTGGGCTGGACCCTGTGATGGGATCACCACAAGTCATCGATGCCCACGCTGTCTCCTCTCCCAGGATTCAGCTGAAGGGTTCAGCTCTTCCAGCAGCTCTTGGAGAGCAGCTCCATCTTGTACCTTGCAGAGAAAGCCCAGGAGATGCTACAGAAGGTGACACTTTTGCTTTAATGGCTGGGGCTGGCTTTGGCAGAAAGCAGAAGACACAAACCAGGCCCTGCTTTAGCACAGCTCCCCCTGAACCTCTCGAGAGCAAAAAAAAAAAAAAAAAAAAAAAAAAGAATCCCAAAATTAACAATAAACAGTTTCCACCAGATTGAAGGGATTGTTGGACACAGGAGGTGGAGGTGCCTCGCTCACCTCTCGGCACGGATCTGACCAGTGGCGCATTCCCAGCTCTGGGAAGTCCTCACAGCTCAGCCAGGATTGGGAAACTTCCCAGGCAGCCAGTCCTGGAGCTCAGGGGACACCGTGGAGAGCACAGTCAGTACATGGCCTCGTTGTCCCCCACGGCGGTAAAGGGGACACCGCTGTAGGTGCTCTTCTTGCTCCTCTTGCTCTTCTTGCTCCACACCAGGAGCGTGCTGGCGCTCTTGCTGTTCATCAGGCTCTTCCTGCTGTTCTCCTTGTTGCTCTTCAGCATCCCAGATCCTGAGGACATCGCTGCTGCCTTCCTGTCCACCTGGTTGGGGAAAGGTGGAGAAGGGGAGTGAAGCCAGGGCAGCACCCAGAGCTCCAAGGAATTCTGTGGTTTCCCGTGGGATGGGACTTACAGCTTTGAGACATTCCGAGCCCTGCAGGGTGATGACTACAATGTCTACTCCCTCCTTCCCGGTGCTCTTCAGCAGCTGCACAACCTCGGCGTGCTTGGACCACTTGCAGTCCTTGCCATTCACAGAGATGATGTAGTCCCCCTCCTTCAGCCCAGCTTCCTGCAGGGAAGGAGGGAAAACATGCATGGATCGTTGATACAGGTTTGTAAGCAGCCAGATTTTATACACCAATGTAAATGGCTTATAAAATATAAATGTAAATGTATCAATCTCTGAGGGTCCAGACCTTGCAGATTGGATTAAAGTAATTTCAGCGAGACTGTTCTTCAGAGGTGTTTCATAAAGTAAAAGGTTTAATAAATGAAAAATATCAAAATAACAAATGTTACAGAAAACAAAAGAAAAGCCATGCACAGGCGTCGGAGAAAACCTCTGACACCCTGCTAGAAACACTCCAAAAAGCCCTTTACTTCCTTTGTGCTCCTTCCTAAATACTGAATGTTTTAGGAGGGACAACCTGCCTTGCTGCCAGTAGGGAGAGGTACAGGATTTGAAGGATAGTGAAAAGGTTCAATAGATGCTTCTCTATTGGCACTGAGACAATCCCAGTCAGAAGAGTATGGAAGTTTTTGGGTTCTTTACCTTGTAAGAAATGCAAGGGGTGAGTCTTTTCCCTATATGGAAAATACTTGCTGGGTGTGGGAGATGCATTTCTATAGATTGTCAGAGAATCTTGGAATGGTTTGGAAATGACCTTCAAGATTGTCCAGTCCCACCAGAGACACCACTCTCCCAGGTTGCTCCTTGGACACTTCCAAGGATCCAGGGGCAGCCACAGCTTCTCTGGGCAATTTCTGCCAGAGCCTCACCACCCTTACATCCAAGAATTTCTTTCCAATACCCATCTAACCCTACCCTCTGTCATTGGGAAGCCATTCCCCGTCATCCTGGCACTCCAGCCCTTGTCCCAAGTCTCTCTCCAGCTCTCCTGGAGCCCCTTTAGGCACTGGAAGATCCCCCAGGAGCCTTCTCTTCTCCAGGCTGAGGAAAAGACACAACTCTGCTCCAAATATGGACCGTATCTGGTCCACATTCCAATCTTTGGGGAGATCTGAGTCTTCCAAAGAGGGATGTGTTCCTGCTGCTAAGGAGAGTGTTGTTCCAGAGATGCTGGGATCTGGATGGGTGAGTTGGTACTGAGAGATCAGGGAGACCCTTAGGGCACCCCACCAGGATTCTCCAGCATCTTCTGATGGAAAACAAAGCTGCCCCTGTTTTTCAGACGAGCCATCTTGTTCCAGCCACTGTCACACCCCAACACGAGGGACAAAGAAGCTGGATGGGCTTCCAGCAGTTAAAAACTGAGCAAAAATCCATGTTTTCTCCTTAGCTATCTCCTAAAAATTAATCATTTCATGATGCCCACCTGAAAACCCCAGCCTGAGCTCCAGCAGGGATGAGTCTCCTCCTGAACCGTTTTAAGACCTAAAAACACCTGGAATCCCTTCAGGCAGCACTCCCATGGGATTAGCCAGAAATTGGGATACTCACAGCAGCGCAGCCCCCTGGGATGACCCCGGCAATGAGCACGGGGGAGTCTCCTCGCAGGGTGAATCCAAAGCCGTTCTCTCCTCTCATCAGGTGGACCCTCCGAGCTGGATACCACTTGTTCTTGGCTGAGAACACGGAGAGGGGGCCCTGGGATGAGGCAGAAACACAGAAAGCACCTTTTCAACTCCTCTGGAATTGTGCAGCCTTGTAAAAAAACCCAATTCCAGGGACAGCAAAGGGGCAGAGGAAGAAATCCTGTGTTTGGCAGGGAAATCAGTTCCATCATCCAAGAAGGGATGATGGAGATTGAGGCTGTCTGGGATACCACCAGGGGTTGGTCCAGGAGCAGGGTGGTGGGACAGATCACCATTTCAGGGTCACTTTTCCCCAATTCTTTCCTATTTTTCCTTCTTTTTCCTGCTTTTCCATTCCCACAGGAACATATCCCACAGGATATTCCTGCCTGCCCTGGGGCTGAGATGCTCTGGGGTACTCAGATCCCACCACTGTCCTGAATCTCAGCCCAGCTCCCCATGACCCCAAAAACCTAGAGGGTGAGGATAAAGCTCCAGTGGGATTTTTCTGCTCTCTCCTGCCACCAAAACCCTTCTTCCCAAGCATCTCTTGGGAAAAGCCCACCCAAAATTCCTGTGCCTGCTCCCCTGTCACTGGAGGAGCTTTGTGATCCATTTAGGTGTCACAGAGACAGATCCCAGCCCTCTTCCTGCTGCTCCTTCCCAGAAAACCACCGGAGAGAGGGAGAAGAGGCTGCAGGAGGGAGGAATCCAGGCAAGCAGAGCATGCAGGGGAGGAGGAGGAGATGGCTGCTCCCTTGGGATATTCCCATTCCCGGAGCTGTACGTACCAGCCTGTGGAAGAGGTCGGTCACCTTCACCTGGGAGAAGTTGGGGGATTTGATTTCGGGTTTCTGGTGCGTTTTGGCTGATGGGAGGGAGAGAAAAGCACAGACAGGGGGTGACCTCAGGCAGCTGGGGCAGCTGCTGCCGTCCCAAAGAGGGACAGTGTGATCCCATAAGAGCCAGGACCTAAAATCCTGGAATAGTTTGGATTGGAACTCAGAGATCATCCAGTCCAACCCCCCCTCCATGGCAGAACTCCCCACCCACAGACCCCCTGCCCACCCACAATCCCAAAAACCCCCCACTCACGATGGATGTCCGGAGCCTCTCCTGTCTCAAAGAAATCCTCCTCGTGGTCGATCTCGGAATATTTGCTGAGGGAGCGTTTGTGGGCGAAGGACAGGACCTCCTGCAGGATATCCATCTTCCTCAGGATCTTGCACAATCCGTGAATCCTCATGGCTTCCTCGTGCTTCATGATGGCTTTTTTGAGGTGAGCTTTGCCTGTGAGGGAGCAGAGGGAGCTGAGCCCGACGGAGCGGCGGCTCCAGCGCCGTTCCCGCTTGGCTGCCCACGGATTTCAGAAGCGGTGCCACCACCCCGCTGTGACTCAGGGACAGCCCAGTCACGTTCCCAGCCCTAAATGGGGTCGGTCCCAGCCGATGGAGGGCTGGGAAGGGACCTTGAAGGGTGACCTACTTCGCTCCCCTGACGTCGGGAGCTGGCAGATGTTCCTGAAAAACCACCCTCGACGTCCCTCCTCACGCTTAACCTCGTTCTCCTGAGCAAATTAACTTCTCTCCATCGCCTCGGATCCCTCGGGAATGGGAACACGGAGAACAGCCCAGCCCTGTCCTCCTTGGGAAGGTGCAACACACCCCTGTTTTTCTAGGCTAAGCTTTTTCTTGTCCTGCAGGTCCTGCTCTCTGTCCTCTGCACTTTGCTCCTCTCCACTTGCCTTCAACGTGTTCCCAACCCTCGGAAATGGAAGCGGTCGGGAAAGAGGAGCTGAAATTCCAGTGACCTGCGGATATCAATGCAAAGCTTCTCCTCCGTGGGAAACTGCAACCAAGGCAGCCGTATCCAAGGCTAAACTCCCAGAAAAGCTCTCTCCCTGTGTCTCATGGAAACACGTGTGCCTGTGGCATTTCACGTTCAGGACACACGGTGGCAACAGATTCCAGGGAGATGAGGCCTGATCCAGACTCCCGGAATCCACAGACAGAGGAACTTAACAACCCAGGGAATGTTTTGGGGTTGGATGGAAAACGGAAAGGAGACTCCCCCTCGAGAAGTTTTACCAAAACTATAAAATGTGAAATGATGGGGAATAATAATAATAATAATACTAGAATCATGGAATGGTTTGGGTTGGAAAAGACCTTAAAGCTCATCTCATTCCAATCCCTTTCCATAGGGACGAACACCTTCTACTATCTAAGATTGCTCCAAGCTCTGTTTGACCTGATCTTGGACACCTCCAGGGATGGAGATCCACAACCTCTCCTGAGTTTTTCCGTTCCTGTAAACCAAACCTAAGCTAAGCTTGCTGTCTGCACATCTATTTTTTACCAGGAATGTTGAACAGAGCCCGTCTCGCTCAGGAAAATCAGATAGAGCTGGAAAAGCTGATGCAAACCACATCCGATGGTGTTGAGGTGGGGTCACCATAAAACACTTGGATTTTGGGAGTTATTTGGAGGTTTCCAGTGAAATCTGTCTGAGCATCATGAAGGATTTTGCAGAAGTTGAATTAAGCAAGGAGATGGAAGAGAGGGGAATAATGTAGAGCTGAAAGGGCTTAAAGATCCAAACAGGAGAGGCCAAACTCATTCCTGGTGGAATCTTCTTCCTTCCACACGTGGGCAAGGAGGGAAAAGAGCTCCTGGGGGAGGCAACACCCCAAATTCCGAGTGCTGAGTTTGCTCTTGATGCAGCCCCGTGGAGGAGGGGCTGCCAAAACATGACTTCAGCTGAATAAGCAGCGTCTGTTCTTTCCCTGGAGCTGAAATTCTGCATGGGAAGAAGTTCTTGTCTCCCAAGAACTCACTGCAGCTGAAAAAGCCACCCCCTGAGCATCTGCTGTGTCTTGTTTTCCAGCTAAGTCAGCCCAAACCAAGGAGCTTCCAGGATCTCTGTGTCCCTATGGATTTCTCCCTAGCGTTGGGTGATGTTACCTGGCCCAGAACACCTGGAATTTTTCCTGTCAGAGCTGGACAGGTTGGGACAAGCACCACAAATTGGTCCTCGCACCCTCAAGGGGACTGTGATGCTTTCCTGCTTCCCAGGACAAGGAATTTCCTGAGAAATTCTCTCTTTGTATGGAGAGATCCCCCTAAAAATTCATCATTTGTGGGAATCGTGATGGGATCCAGAAATCTGTGCTCACCCAGCTTCCTCCTCTCCTCAGGATCCTGCAGCAGGACACGAAGTGACGGCCCCTCTGGCATGGTGACATGGAATTGCAGGAAAGCCTTCTCCTGCTCCAGCAGCTCGGCATCCGAGGGAGCTGTGGGAAGGAAACGGATAGGGGTGGGATTAGGGAGAGGTCAAGGCCACCCAGCCCCCCGTGGCAGTGGGGACAAGGGGACCAGAAAGCCACATCCACACTCAGGTGGCCCTGGCAGCATCTTCCTGTCATCCAACCACAGCCAGCAAGGAATCATGGATGGGCACAGGGATGATCCCAGGGATCTGAAGTTAAGGACAAGATTTGTCCTGAACACAGCCTTTTTTCCTCTTTCCTGCCTTCCTTTGTTCCAGTGTGGGAAGCAGGATTTGGAATAGAGAGTCCTGAGATTTCTCCACCTGGAGATCGCAGACATGGAGACAAATGAGACAACAAAATCAGGGAATCGTGGAATGGATGGGAATCATGGGTTGGATGGGACCTTCAAGACCATCCAATTCCAACCCCTTCTATGGGCAGGGACATTCCCACCAAGCCCCATCCCTCCTGGCCTGGGAGACTTCCAGGAATGGGGCAGCCACAGCTTCTCTGGGAATTCCATTCCAGGGTCTCACCACACTCCCAAGGAGGAATTCCTTCCCAATATCCCATCTAACCCTGCCCTTTGGCAGTGGGAAACCATTCCCTATGTCCTGGCACTCCATCCCTTGTCCAAAATCCCTCTCTAGTTCTCCAGGAGCTCCTTCAAGCACAGGAAGGGGCTCTAAGGTCTCCCTGATGCCTTCTCTCCAGCCCACAGTGCAAACAAGGGGGTCATTCCATGGAAAAACAGATATGTATGCAGCTCTCCCAGGCTCTCCAAACCCCCCACTAGGCTCTTGAAACCCCTTTTTCTAGCCCAAATTGTTCCTAATCCTCTTTGGCTCACTCAGGGTTGCACTTCAGCCTCTTCTCTGGACACAGAGTGGGGTAAGAAACAACTCAGAATAGTCCAGGAAGTTTTCTTGCTCCAAACAGAGGATCCCAAAGCCTGCTGAGCACAGGGATCCAGAGGGTTGGGAACTAGCAGCTCCAGGGCTGGCTCTCCCCGTGCCCTCCTGCCATGTCAGCATCCCTGAGGGATTAAACTGCAGCGTAAGGAATTTATTCCCAGCTGGTTATGGAAGAAAAAGATTTATTCTGACAAGGGAGAGGTGGAGCAGGAGATCCCAACAGCAAGCAAAAAATTCCAAAATTAGACATCTCCTGCAGATTTCTGCTTCCCACAGTGCCAAAGGACACCAAAAATTTTAGGGAGAAGGTTTGCCCTGCCCCTTGGAACCCCATGGAACCCCATCTCCATCATCATCCTCTCCTGTTTGGATCTTTAAGCCCTTCCAGCTCCACATTATCTCCCTCTCTTCCATCTCCTTGCTTAATTCAACTTCTGCAGCGCCCACACGGCACCAGAAGATGATTTTGGGCAGGCTCTGGAGCGGAGGAGGGTGTGAGGACAGTCTGGCAGCCACTGGTGTCACTTGTCACAGCACTGGTTTTGGCAGCCAGCCCTCAAAAAAAGCTTCTCAGCCACCCACCAGGTGACACCAAAGGTCACCAGGTGGCACCAAAAAGTCACCAGGGGCATCTGCTGCCCACCTCCGGATCCTCTGCTCCATCCCAAAATTGCTCCTAGGGTGTTGGAGGTGGCACAGATGGAGATCAAGGGTCACACCTTGAAGTCACGCTCCAAGTGACACCATGGAACCATGTGTACCTTGCTGCCACCATCCTGAGATTCCCAGGACATCCATCCATGAGGCTGGAAGCTAAATCAGATTTTTGGATTTAATTTTGATTTTTGAAGCCCTCAGCTGGCCCAACACAAGGTGACCCAAAGGATGCTGGGCTGAGGCTGGCAGACAGGTGACCCTTATTTCCCCACCCAGCCCTGAAGTGGACAGCAGGTGACATCTCTCCAGCAGCTTTTTCCTCCCCTTCTTAGGATTTTTCCCTGTGGAAACCTGAAATATGGGAAAATCTGCCTTGGGGATGAATTTCTGAGTCCATAAAGAAGATCCACAGCTCAGAACATTCCAAAAACTTTGGGTGTTGCATCCATAACCTCTTTTTTCGGGAATCCCTCCCCAAAACCAAGGGATAATGTGGAATTAGTACTTGGATGAGCAGGAAGCTCCCTGCAGGCTGGACACTCACCGGGGCAGTCGCAGAGGGCAATGGCAGCGAAATAATGGGAGAGGGCTTTGAAATGCTCCGACTTGACCTGGACCATGGTGGTCCAGGAGAAGGGAACGTAATCCTTCATGTGGGGCTGGCTCATGGTCTGGTGCACCAAGGAATAAACATCTTCCACCTGGGAAGAGGAAAGAGAGAAGAGATGGGATGCAGGATGTCCCTCAGGAGATGGTGATGGCAGGTTGTGCTCTCCTGGAAGGTTCTGATGACTGCAAAATCCCACCAAATCTTCTCCTTCCCAAAATCCTTACCCTTGCTGCCTCCTGAGCCAGCTGCAGGCGGGCCTGGAAGTCGTTCTGGGCATGCAGCAAGGTCATCTTCTCAAAGACACACTCCTGGACCTGGGCCACCATCAGCCTCACCAGCATGGTAAGGGAGGCCGCGCTCATGTCCAGGCTGGGAGCATTGGAGAAGTTTTCCTTCAAGTAATTAAAAGCACCTGGAGGAGAGAAAAGCTCCTGGAAGTTACCAGGCTTGCAAGGAAGAGAATCAAACTTTGGGATCAGGCAGGTTTCCCTCCAAGCACATCAAACATCTCACCACCAATGGTAAAACTGCCATCTAAACCATCCTTGTGCCCAATTTCTTCTCCAAAGCCCTGGGTGATCCAAGTTCCAGGCTGTTTTTCCCATGGGGAGATGGATCAGCATCTCTCCTCTCCTGGGACATCCTTCTGGTTGGCTCTTGGACCACCCCAACTCCTCTTCCCAACCCACACAACCAACATGGAGCCACTTTGTGCTCCATTTCTGATCCCTTGGAGATGCCTCTTCCTACGACTGCTCCCACCCTTTCCTGTGCTTCTGAGGCTTATTCCCACCTTTGGGAAAAGCGGGAAGAGGAGGAAGAGGAGAAGCCCCTTACCAGCTGCCTTCTGGAAGGCATCGATGGCCTGGTTGAGGCCGGGCAGGGAGGTGCGGTCCTGCCGTGCTCCGATCTGGGTGTGCAGTGCTCCGAGGTTGAAGAGGACACTTCCCTTCTCGAAGGCCAGAGCCCTCTGGTGGGATGGGACTCCTGTCAGGGAGTCGTACCTGGAGAAGGGAAGAGCCAACAGCTGCCCATCCCCTGGTCACGGTCCCCAGAGTGTCCCTGTCATGGTCCACAAAAAGTGTCCTCGCTCATGGAAAGGGGGTTGGAACTGGATGAGCTTGAAGGTCCTTTCCAACCTATACCACTCCATGATCCCTGTGGATGCAGGAGGAGCCCGAAGGGTTTTCAGTGCTCAGGTACCATTGCAGGCATCATTCCCATCATGGTACATCCCATGGGATTTGTGTTTCCCTCTCCCTCCCCAAATTAACCCACCCAAAGCAACTGCAAATCCAGATCCCAGTGTCCACCAGCCCCGACAGAGATTCCCTCATGGAAATTTGGATCCCAACTCCCTCCCCACCCAGGAGGGATAGGGAAAGCTGCACCCACCAGTGGAAGAAGACACCCAGGGTTTTGGTGGGAGGGAAGAACCGGCTGTCAAGGAAGTAGAGCTGGTTGTAATATTCCATCAGGAGCTCCAGTCCGGCCTCGTTGCGGCTCGGGGTGCGCATGGCCTGCCGGATTGGGAGAGGAGACACGGATGGGAAAAGAGGAGGAAACGCCCTGGGACAGCTTGAGAGCCCTTGAAGAATGACTGAGAGCTGGAGGTGTTCACCTGGAGAAAAGAAGGCTCCAGGGAGAACTGCCAGTGCCTAAAAGGGCTCCAGGACAGATGGAGAGGGACTTAGGAAAAGGGACGGAGGAACAGGACACAAGGAATGGCTTCCTACTCTTCCAGAGGGCAGGGACAGATGGGACATTGGGAAGGAATTCTTCCCTGGGAAGGTGGTGAGGCCCTGGAATGGAATTCCCAGAGAAGCTGTGGCTGCCCCATCCCTGGAAATGTCCAAGGCCAGGTTGGATGGGGCTTGGAGCAGCCTGGGATAATGGAAGGTGTCCTTGCCCACAGAAGGGGATGGAATTGGATGATCTTTAAGAGCTTTTCCAGCCCAAACCCATTCCATGATACTGAGGTTCATCCATGGGGAAAGTTTTGGTGCTGGGATGCCCAAATGAGGAAGCAGCAGCCTCGGAGTTGTGCTGGAAAAACTCATGGAAATTCTGATTTTATAAATCCTAGGGAAAAAAGAAGATTTTTTTTCCCTCCTTTCCCAGACTGCTTTAAATTTCCTCTTCTCCAAGGCCTACCTGGAGAGAGATAAGTTGTTCAGCCTTCCCAGGGTGAATTAATACTCATAAATAATAATTGTCCTATAAATTTTATTGCTGCTCATTTGTAGGTCAGCAGGCCATTGAGGACAAGGAAAATTAACAATTCCTGTAATATTTTGGAACCTATAAACTAAGTCCAAGATGATCCAGCATGGGAATGCTGCACCCTGAAATAAAAGGATAAACATGGAATTTGGAGAAAGGATGAGGGGACCTCCCCAAAGGAAATGTGGCATCTCCAAAGAGTGATCCTGGACGAGCCAAACTTTGGAAGCCAAGGGACACCAACCTGTCGCAGCTCCATGAATTCCTTGATTTCCTTTTCAAACAGGACACCCTCCTCTCCATAGTGTTCACTGATGAAATCCTGGATTGGGAAACAGGAGAAAATCCTGATTTTTATGATTTAAAGGGAGATTTCTGGCAATTATGTCCAAGAATTTTCCACTTCTGCCCACAAGGAAACCCATACTAAGTAATAACCCCCTCCCTTTCCTGCTCTGAAGAGACCCTCACCTCCCACTTTCCCATGTTTTAAGTCCAGCTCCTCTCCATGAATTTATTTTTTGGCAATTTTTCCAAACTGGAAAATGAATTTCAGCTGCTTCAGCATCAATCAATGAAACCCCAAAGCTCACCCTGAGTGGTACCAGCAAATCCAGCTCCTTGGTCTCCTTGAGTCCCAGAGGGATCATGGGAACGCTGATGGATTCACTAGAACAAGACAAGAACCTGTTTGGTGGTTGGATTAAAAATCTTGGATGGATCCTGTGGGCTGGAGATTAAAAGGAAGCAGCTCCTTGCCCTGGGCTTGTGCTGCTCCTATTAAGAGGCTCCATATGGAAAAATGCTCTTCCCAAAAAGACTTGGGAATAGCAGAATAAGAAGAGAGGTGCAAAAAACCCCACCCCAAATCGTCTTATTTTTCCAGCTCCTGCTTTTCAGAGGAATCCTGGATGTTGGATGGGCAAGGCAGGATCAAGCCCTCACCAACACAACAGCCCCCTCTCATTATCCTCCCAATTTTCTGATAACTCATTATTTAATCATTAATTGGGGAGGAAAAAGAGGCAAAGGAAGTTATGAAAACCTGGAGAGCAAGGCTGGGAATTTGCACCCACATTCTCCTTGGAACAAACAGCTCCAGGAGCTATAATTAGTGCAGAAAGCCATCACTGCTCATTCCCTAACGAGAATTCCACTGGAATCCAATGCCTGGAATAAACAAAGGGGGTTTTGTTTGGCCTGGGCAGGGTTTGGAGTTGTTGTCGTTGCTCCTGATTTCTTTTCAAACCAGGCCTAGCAAGCGGCAAATTGGGAAAACTGAGCATCCCTGACAGGGAATGTGCCTGGAAAAACACGTGGATGGACACAGAAATGTGGAATCATGGAATGGTTTGGCTTGGAAGGGGCTTGAAAGATCACCTTCCACAGGACCACATTGCTCCAAAACCCATCCAACAAACCTGGATACTTCTGGGGATCAGGCAGCCACAGCTTCTCTGGGAATTCCAGTCCAGGGTCCTACCACATTCCCAGGAAAGAATTCCTTCCCAATATCCCATTTAACTTTACCCTATTCCACTTTAAAGCCATTCCCTGTGTCCTGTCCCTCCATCCCTTGTCCAAAGTCCCTCTCCAGCTCTCCTGGAGCCCCTTTAGGCACTGGAAGGGGCTCTGAGCTCTCCCTGTAACCCTCCCTTCTCCAGGCTGGACATTCCCAGCTCTCCCAGCCTGGCCCCAGAGCAGAGGGGCTCCAGCCCTTGGAGCATCTCCATGGCTTCCTCTGGATCTGCTCCAGCAGCTCCATGTCCTTCTGCTGTTGGACCCCAGAGCCAGATGCAGAATTCCAGCTGGGGTCTCACCTGAGTGGGACAGAATCCCCATTTTCCTGCTGCCCACGCTGTGGGATGAGCCTGGGACAGGGGGAATTTCTGGGATGTGAGTGCACAGGGATGAAGCATTTCCAGCTTTTCGTCTGCCAACACGCCCAAATCCTTCTCCTCAGGGCTGCTCTCCATCCCTTTGCCCCCCCCGCCCAGCCTGGATTTGTGCTTGGAATTGCCCTGTCCCAGGTGCAGGATGTTGCACTTAGCTTTGTTGAACCTAATGAGGTTTATCTGGAGCTTATCCAGGTCCCTCTGGATCCCATCCCATCCCTCAGCCAGGTAACCCACACAACGCCTTATGTTGCCATCCAACACCATCCACCTCAGGAAGGGAAAAAGAGGAAAAAATATTCCAGCATCCCACAATCATTTAGGCTGGAAAAGACCTCCAAGATCATCAAGTCCAACCTGTGACTGATCCCACCCAGAGCACCGAGTGCCGCATCCAGTGGACACTTCCAGGCCTGATGACTCCCATCACCAAAATATCCTGTTGGGAAGAGCTCTGGTGGGATTTTCAGGAAAGGGGGAAAATATAAGGGAAGATGGTTCCTTCTTCCCTATTCCTCCTGCTTTGTGACATCAGTGTCCAAAGGATGCTTCATCCATCCCAAGACATCCCACTATTCCCCAGGAAAAGCTGATTTTTTTTCTCTCCTTGCAGGTACAGAAGGGAACCACTGACATTCCCAGGATGAAAATTTTCCAGGCATTCTGGCCCTAAATCCTCCCCTATCCTTCAGCCACCACTTTTTGGTCCCTGGCCATGGAAAGGTTTGATTTGGAAGGGAACCTCTCAAGGTCATCCCATGGGACCATGGGACTGAGAAGGGTGGACAAGGCAAGGGCGGCCTTGCTCCTAGAAAAATTCCATAACAGTGGGAAAAATGAAATCCCAAGGGAACAGGCTGCTCTTCCCAGACCCACCTGTCGTTCTGATACACGTCCATGCTGCTGTTGAGCTCTTCAAGCTCTTCCTTCAGGAGCTGAAGGTTGGAGTTGACGTAGCTCAGCTCCAGAGCCACCGTTTCCTTCACCTTGTGGTTGCTGGTGGCCCTGCAAGAAACCAATGGATCAAATTTCCCTCTTTTTATCCATGAATTTATTCTTTCCACTCCAGACTCAGTTATCTAGCGGTGCAATCCACGGGGAATGAGCCCAACTTTCCCACAGGATTGTGCCGCTGGTGTTCTCCGTGTGATGGTGGAAACGTTTGGGTAAGATGGGATCTCTGAGGGTTGTCCCATTCCAACTCCTGCCATGGGACACTTTCCACTATCCCAGGTTGCTCCACGCCTCATCCAACCTGGACCTGGACACTTCCAGGGATGAGGCAGCCATAGCTTCTCTGGGAATTCCAGTCCAGGGCATCACCACCCTCACGGGGAAGAATTCCTTCCCAATATCCCATCTAACCCTGCCCTCTGGCAGTGGGAAGCCATTCCCTGTGTCCTGTCCCTCCATCCCTTGTCCCAGTTTCTCTCCTGGAGCTCCTTTAGGCACTGGAAGGAGCTTTGAGGTGTCCCTGGAGCTTTCTCTTCTCCAGGCTGGACATTCCCAACTCTCCCAGCTTTTCAGGATTAGGGAAGTCTGAATACCCAGGTAGAGTCTGAGCCCAGGCAAAACTCCCTCCAGTGCTGCATCCAGGAATTCCTGCTCCAGAACCACCTTCCCCTTGCCCATTCCTGCTTCACCTCCAGTTCAGCTGGGGTTGTGAGCAGTCCAGGTGCTCCCCCAATCCCAAATAAATGGTGGGATTTGAGGAGGAAAGACTCAATTTTGGGTGCAAAGAATCCTTGTGGAAAAGAGAGGATTTGCCCTCCCTTCCCTGCTCCCGGCAGGAGCTGTAAACACCAAGGATTGATTCCAGCTGTTCCCAGCAGGACAAGCTCCAAGGCTGATTATTCCCTGCTTATCTCCTCCAAAGGAAAGCAGGGAGAGATAACCTAGAGCTGAAAGGGCCTCTAGCTGCTGAGCCATGCTGGGATCCAGGGAAAACAACACGTGGACAAGCTTTGCTCCACCAGGAAACTGCTTCCCTCCAGCTTTTCCAGAGTACTGCCTTTGACATGGATTTTTTTATGGATTGAATCCTTCTGGGTTGCCCTACCCTGCCCTGGTTCAGGGCAGCAGAAGGAGTTCCAGGGTTTTCCTTTGAAAATCTGATGGTTCAGAGTCTCCTCTTGCCTCCCCTTTGCTGGGATTTTCCAAGAGCAAGGATTTTTTTGATTCTAAACAAACCACAAGCCAAACCACAGCACATCCAAAGATCCCTATGGCTGCTTCCATTGAAAAACCCTTCAGCATTCCTGCAATTCCCCAGGGAGCATCGCCCTATGTTTCCATATAAACCAATGTTTAATCCCTATAAAACAGGATTCAATTCCTATTTATCCCCCACACATCCCAGTACATCCAGGACACTGTCAGTCCAATTTTCACCCCAAATGGATTAAGGAGAGTTTTCCCTCCTTGTTCCCAGTTGCCAACAATTTCTTTAGGTCTCAGCAGGCCCCTGATAATCTTTCAGGTGTCTCAGCACATTTTCCCATTTTCCAGGAGGATCTGCTCCATGATTTTGCCAGGAATCTGTTACCAGGTAAAAGTTTTCCTGGGGCACTTGTAAGTGCCACACACAGCAAATAATCCTGGAATGGGTTGGAAAGAACCTCCAAAATGATGGAATTCCACCCCTCTAACACACGCAGGGACACCTTCCATTTTATTTTGTGATTTATTTTTCTTTATTTCCAAAAACCTGGACGTTTTTATCTCCCCCATTCCTCCCATCAATCCCAGTGTTTGAACAAGGAAGGAAAAGGTTTCCTCTGGCTCTTCCCATTTATTTACCCAGGAAACAAATCCACTGAGTAAACACCACATGGATTTTTTTTTGTTTTTCCAACACCTCATTCCTGCCAACTTTGCCAGGAAAAGACATAGAAAGGATGAATAGGATTAATTTTTCCAAGCATTGGGGTAGTTTGTTTTTAAATGTAAAGGCAAAAATCCCAGCAAACTCAGCTCCAAACTGCTTCAGGCTGGACAATCCACAGCCTTTTTCCATCAGCACCAGGCTAAAGATCCAAAGGAATTTTATCCACGCACCACAAATCTTTAATTTTGGAGCAATAACCTCTAGACTTGCAACATAATCCCCCCCACTCCTCCTCATCTAAATTTCAAGCTTGATTATTCCTTTTTTTCAACCCCCCTAAAGATTTCCCAAGTTTCATAAGCTTGGAGCACCGGAATGCCGAGAAATCAACTTTATTACTCAGCTGGATTTGTGGGAGGGAGAGCAGGAGAGAGGGAGGGAAAGTGGCTACTCCAAAGGACACCCAGAGTGCTGAGCCTGCAGAAAAAGAGCCCCCTCAGTGCATTTCCCTGATAATTAAGATGTGTTTTGCATCCCGTTTTTCCTTACTCCCCCTTCCCACAGCTCCAATTCCAACCAGAACCAGGCTGATTTCTGCTGAGCCAGCACATTTCCCTCTGGTGGTTTTGTTTTGTTTTGTTTTTTTGTTTTTAATATAACACAGGAGAGGCAGAAGTTGGGATTCTGTGGCTTTTTTTTTTTTCTTAATTAAATGAGAGACAGCAGTTGGATGGAGCAGTGGGATCTCATCCCCTTTATTCCCTTCTTCCAGGTGCAACAGGAACACTCCATTGGTGTGAAATCATTCAAGTTACAAAGCCGAATTTCATTTTATTTTGGATAAAAACAATCAACAAATAGGTTAAATATTCCCCAAAAACTGTATTTTAATACTTTATGGGATTTTTTATATTTAAAAATACATATATATTTATGGAATTTTGCCAGCCCAGCCTAGAATGCGCTCCAAAATACTAGAGAAAAATGAAATAAACACAAAAGATGCTAAAAAAAGTTGTCCTTGGGATAAAATCTCTGTGGATGTGGCACTTGGGGACAACTGATGGCCTTGGCAGTGCTGGGAGAATGGTTGGACTCAATCCTGAAAGGATTTTCTGACCTCTTTATGACTCTAAAGCTGGATTTCATGGAATGGTTTGGGGTGGATCTTCAGAAAGCTCCAGTCCCACCCCCTGCTTGGGGCAGGGACTTTTCCCTATCCCAGGTTGCTCCAAGCCCCATCCAGCCTGGACTTGGACACTTCCAGGGATTCAGGGGCAGCCACTACTTCTCTGGGAATTCTGTTCCAGAGCATCAACACTCTCCCAGGGAATAATTCCTTCCCCATATCCCATCTAATCCTGCCCTCTGGCAGTGGGAAGCCATTCCCTGTGTCCTGTTCACTCCATCCCTTGGTCCCAAGTCCCTCTCCAACTCTCCTGGAGCCCCTTTAGGCCCTGGAAGGGGCTCTGAGGTCTCCCTGGATCCTTTTCTTCTCCAGGCTGGACATTCCCAGCTTCCATCCTGGTTCCAGAGCAGAGGGGCTCCAACCCTTGGAACATCTGAACTCCTCCCATCAGCTCAATATCCACTGGATCCACTTGCTGGGTTTTCAGGCCTGAGCTCTGCATTCCAAGCCCAACCTCAGCCACAAATTCATTCCCATTATCCCATCTGCTCCCATCCTCTGTTTTTAACAATCTTCCACCAGCTGAATCTTGGATATCAAGACCCTATTCCTGCCTCCAACCAAATTCCAGAGCCAGGGGGATGCTCAGGGGATCAGGACTCACCGGAAGAGGTTTTCTGCTCCTGCCCTCATCCTCATTTCCTTGTTGATCTGTTGGTTGATCCGGGCCCGGCGGTGCTGGAGTTTGCTGCGCTGGGTCTGGGCAAAGGGGTCACAGCCCTGCTGAGAGAGAAGGGCAGGATCTCATCCCAAATCCACCTTTTGAGATTCAAAAAAAATCCATTGATTCCATAAATTGTGCACTTTCAGAGCCCAGAGTCACAGAATGCTTTAGGTTGGAAGGGGGTTTAGAGATCATGGAATTCCATCCCTTGTCACGGGCAGGGACACCTTCCTCTGTCCCAGGCTTCTCCAACCTGGCCTGGGACACTTCAAGGGATGGGGCAGCCACAGCTTCTCTGGGAATTCCATTCCAGGGCCTCACCACCCTCACAAGGAAGAATTCGCTCCCAAAATCCCATCTAATCTCACCCTATTCCACTTTAAAGCCATTCCCTTTGTCCCGTCACTCTATCCCTTGTCCCAAGTCCCTCTCCAGCTCTCCTGGAGCCCCTTTAGGCACTGGAAGGGGCTCTGAGGTCTCCCTGGAGCCTTCTCTTCTCCCAGCTGGACATTCCCAGCTCTCCCAGCCTGGCTCCAGCCCTTGGAGCATGTCTGTGCCCCCCTCTGAAATTGCTCCAGCAGCTCCACATCCTCCTGCAGCTGGAGCCCACAGCTGGATGGAGAATTCTGCAGAATTCCACCTGAGCTGGGCAGAGGGGCAGAATTCCCCTTTTCCTGCTGCCCATGCTGTGGGATGAGCCCAGGACATTGGGAATTTCTGTGAACACACATGGCCAGATCACACTGAATTTCTCACCCCCCAGACCTTCCCCTACCCTTGGAATAACCATTTTATTCCCCAGTCCCACGTGTTACCAACAGGGATTTCTTTCTCTTCCCAAACTCAGCCCTGAACAGGAATTCCACATCTCCTTCCCAGGCTCTGGACATGAGCTCAATATGACCCCAAAGCTCAGGATGAAATGTGATCCCAAAGCCATCTCCAGGATATGGAGCACAGGGAGTCAGGAGTTCACAGGGATGCAGGAACGAGGAGCACACAGCACTAAATTGATTCCATCCTTCCCACAGCCCCGGCTTGGAATTTCTGCAGACAGGGAAAACACGCTGAATTCCCGACTTCAGGAAATAAGCAGCCACCAAATTTCCCTTGGCTCAAAGGGTTATTATGGGATGCCTCAGGGAATGGGGCTGCCATGAGGAGTATTCCTGAATCTAGGGCCATAAAAACACTGCCCAAGTGGGGATGATTCCTGTTGTGAGATGGATGATTTAGAGGCATGGAATGAGCGTCTGGAAGATCCCTGGATAAAAAAAATTACCTGGTTGGGAAGGCACAAAGCTGGGAAGTTTAAGAGCATGGAAAGTTCTGAGCTTGCAAAACACAGGAAGATCTCAAAATCAGGGAATGGTTTGGGTTGGAAAAGACCTTAAGGATTATCTCATTCCAACACCTGTCCTGGCACAGGTTTCCCAGAGAAGTTGTGGATGCTCCTGGAATTGTTCCAGGCCAGACTGGATGGGGCTTGGAGCAACCTGGGAGAGTGAGAGGTGTCCTTGCCCAGGGAACGAGAAGATCTTTAATGTCCCTTCCAACAACCACTCCGCAATTCCATGGAATGCTTGATCACATCTCCGGTGGGCCTTGGCAAGGAGGAAATGGAAAATTTTGCATTTCCATGGACCTCAGCCCCCTTTAAATGAATTCCTCATATTTGAAGTCCACTGAGCGTTGCTTCCTTTGGAAAAGGGTCTGGAATTAGCCTTGGGATTTTCATTAAAGATTGGAGCTCCTAATTGGTCCCTGGGAGACCGAGGAATCAGAGTGACACCAGCTGGTCCATAAATGTGTGGGATTAATTCTTTACAGTGATCCACGAATTTGATGAAAGGAACAAGCTGGAAGCGTAAGATCCCAATTATTCTGGAAAAGCAGTGGGATTTGAGGAAAACACCACAATAGCTGTATAAATCTTGAGTCTGAAACATTCAGGAGCAAATAGAGGAAAGTTTGATCCAGAATTGTCACTTCTGGATTTGTCCTGGGGGGAATCCACCCACCTTGTTGGCTCCCTAGGAAAAAAAAAAATCTAGGAATTAAAGGAAAAAGGGGAAAGCATCAGGAAATCAAGACAAGATAAGGTGCTCATTAAAATTTCAAGGTTGAATTTTGAATTTTGAGATGAGATCTCTGCGAGCTTGACAGATTCAGAGACAAACACAAATGAGAGTTCCAGGCTCCCTCTCCGTGCCTCCACAGCCACAGAAATCTAAGCAAAGCTCCACAGGTGGTAACCTTCTCTTCTCCAACTCCAGCTCTTCCCACAAATTCCAGCACTCTGGAGTCCTGTCCACCTCTGGCAAAGGTTTGTTTGGAAGCAGCCAGAGGATTTTAAGGGAATTTTAGTGGGGAGAAGGAGTGAAAACCACCCAGAGACAAAGGGAAGAGGCCTGGGAAGTGCAGGTGGGATGATGGAAAAGGCACAAGTAGAAGGATTATCCAAACCCAAAATAAAGTTCATTGTCTGGAGAGAAAGTGCAGGTAATGAAGGAAGGAAAGGAATGAGATGCAGAACACACTGGGATGGCTCCACAAGATATTCCAAGAGGGTTAAAACCTCTTCCCTGCAGGAGCCACGAAAGGATTTAGTAAATTGATTTGACTTCTCCTGCTGGGAAGCACTAAAGCTGCTCGTGGAGCTCTGAGGGGTTTTTGTCTCTAGCTTCTCCATCAGATTTAATGGGATAAGTTCTCAATCCCTATCCAGGCTCCTAAGCCAGAAGCAAAAAGGTGCTGGAAAACCAGGAGTCCCTGATATAAACCCAAAGCCTCGTGAGGTTAAGTCAGGAATTCAAGATCAAGGATTTCCTGTGATCTCCACACATTTTGTTTTCCTCAACATGTATGAGAGGCTGGCAAAGTGTAGGAACATGAGATTGCTACATCCCTTTCCCTGATCCCAAAAAATCATCCCTGGCTTGCATGGATCAATCATTCCATGAGAAACAACGCAGCCCCATCTGCAGGAGCTCCTGGAGCATCACAGAAATGTTGTAATTTCACAAATCCTGGAGCAAGAAGGACATTTGGCCCCAGGAAAACATAAAAGGCCATCTTTAAATCCAAATATAAATGAGGAAAATAAGGAGTCAAGGGAAGAGCATTCCACCTTCCCACAGTTCAAAGGATCCCAAAGCTTTTCCTGTCAGAGTTCCAGCGGAAAACTAAAAACCACAGAATGAGTTTCCATGGATTTAAACATGACTTACATAAAGGGGAAAAAAAATCCCACCAAAATCCCAGTGTTATGTTCCAAAAGGGATTTTCCTCACTGAATTCTTCTTTACTCAAGCTCTTGAGGTCAGAAGAAAGAGAGGCTCTTTCATCCAGGCTTTGAGGTGCACCTGGGGACACCTGGACAAAGGGAATTTGGGGGTTTAAGAGGTGGCTCTGGAGATAATCAGACTTTTCCTTCCTGGTTTAAAGGTTTTAAAGGAAGAATGAGCACAGAACTCTGGAGGAGACAAGGAACAGCAGCTTTTGTTTGTACACAGGGAAGGAGAGATCAGAAATCCATGGAAATGAGTGAGGTGTGGCCAGCCCTGACATTTATCACCTGACAAAGGTGACAAAGCAGAATTAGGGTCAGGAATTGGACTCTGTGATCCCAATGAGTCCATTCCAACTGACATTCTATGATTTTTTTTGGAAAAAGGCTTTTTTAGGCCCAGAAAAATCAGGGGAAATCCCTCTGCATTCCACCCTCACATGGAAATGAACACGGAACCAAAAATCCCCATCCAGGCTCTCCACATGAGGGGAAAAAAGATCCCATAAGACCCTTTTCCAGAGGGAATCAAGACCAACAACTTCCCTTTGAGGGACATTAAGGATTCCCCCAACCTTATCTTTGCAGGGAAAACGTTTGGAATGCCTCAAGGGAGTTTTTCACTTCCAGCCTCTCCCAGTTCCAGAGGGCTCATCCATGGCAGCTATCACTGAGTCCTTAGGGAATGTTTGCTCAGAGTGGATTTTGAACTTCCCACCCCCAGGAGATGAAGCCTTGGGTGACAGCCACACCCCGAGAGTGATTTGTGACCTCGGTGACAAAAAACAAGGTCGTAGCCTCCCTGTTTCCCAGCACCAGGCACAAACTGAATCACATGGAGGGAGCCAGTAAGTCCAAAGGGTAATTCCATGACAAAAGGGATTGTTTCTACTCCTTGGTAGCTGGAAGCAACAGAGGAAAAGCAAAACTGAAAGATATTAAATGTGGGAAGGGAAAAATGGGATCCTTGGAAGTGCTGTTAAAAAGAAGGAAAGAGAAGAGAGAGAAAAAAGGAAGAGAAAAATGGAGACGCAGATCCAGTTCCTGAAGAGCTGGCCCAGATCAGGAATGTGCTGGTAAAATCCAGATCTCTCCAGAAAAGTGAGGAAGGGGTTGGTAACTGGGAGTTATAGCCCCAGCAGGAATTGCAGGAAAAGCTCCTGGAGATACTGGGAGAACCTGGCTGGAGCTCAGAAGCTGCTCCACAGCTCAGCTGCCCAAGACTGGACTAAGCTGGGCCATGTCCAAGACCAGTTTTGGCCACAAAGGAGTCACCACCAGGATTCCTCACAATTAGGGAAGCTGGGGAATGCCCAGAGAGAGAAACTGAGGAAGTTTAATTTTCACGGAGACTCCAGACATCCATAATGTGGGAAGAGGAGTCATCAGCTGGTGCTGAGCTCAGCTCCACAGCCGGCCCCACCTGCAGGGAGACACCTTCCCATTCCCAAGGCCAGGGAATGAAGGGAAGCAGGACTCCAGCCAGTCTGGATCGCTGCCATGGCTGTGGGAAAACACAGAGACCCTTTAGTGCTGGAAAAAGGGATATTGAAGGGATGACAGAATCATGGAATGGTTTGGGTTGGAAGAGACCTTCAAAATCATGGAATTCCATCCCCTACCATGGGCAGGGACACATTCCACTATCCCAGGTTGCTCCAAGCTCCATCCAACCTGGACTTGGACACCTCCAGGGATGGGGCAGCCACAGTTTCTCTGGAAATTCCATTCCAGGGCCTCACCACTCTCACAGCCAAGAATTTCTTCCCAAAATCCCATCTAATCCTGCCCTCTGGCAGTGGGAAGCCATTCCCTGTGTCCTGTTCACTCCATCCCTTGGTCCCAAGTCCCTCTCCAGCTCTCCTGGGGCCCCTTCAGGCACTGGAAGGGGCTCTAAGTTCTGCCTGGAGCTTCTCCTCTCCAGGCTGGACATTCCCAGCTCTCCCAGCCTGGCTCCAGAACAGAGGGGCTCCAGCTGTTGGAGCTTCCCTATGGCCTCCTCTGGAACTGTTCCAGCAGCTCCACATCCTTGTGCTGTTGGACACCAGGGCTGGACCACGATCCATGATCCCAACCCCATCCATTGGGCCTGTGGTCTGTGGCCCCAACCTCAACCCCACAAATTTCTCCCACTAAACCTCAACAACATCTCCCACTCCAGAAAAACCAAAACCAACCCCCACCCGCCCACAAAAAAAAAGACAAAAAAAAAAAAATCTCAGGGATTTATTTCCATGCCCTCTCAGCAGCACCAGCATTTCCTAACACAGAGGTTTTTTCTCCAAACAGGAAGCTTCAGGTGCACAGATGATCCAGCAGCTGGAAAGCCTTGAATAGGATAACTCTGAGCACCTGTTTTAATGCCAGAAGCACACCAGTCTTTAAAGCATTTTCACACAGCCAGAGCTGACAGCTGGCAGCTGGAATTTTTATTCCTCTTTGGAATACACAAGTTTTTGAGTCAGGCCAGCACAGGAGAAATGGCCAAGTGACCCTGCTTTAGCCACATTATCCCGTGGGATAGAGAGGAAAACAAAAGCCAGGGAACAGCTCCACACACACAAACAGGCTTGAAAATTCTCCTTTTTTTCCCAGGGTTATCCAGAATTTCTTTCCTTTTTTCCAGCCAGAATCATTTAGGAAATTAATATGAGCTGCTATAAGACAAGCAGGAAGTGACAAAAAGTGGGCAAGTGGGTTTTACTCCCTGAAAACCTATTTAGATAGGAAATTCCCTATCATGGAATTAATCTCATGGAGCACCCTGGCTCCGAGCTGGGTTTCTGTGGGAGACAGGAGCAGCTAAAACCTCTAAAACCTTTTATTGAGAATATGGTTACATCACAGAGCCTTTGAACAAATGAGGGGAGGATTAAGGTTTTAAATTTCCCAAGTGGCCTCACTGGTGGTTCATGCAGTCAGCAAGAGGAAGGAAAAAATAAACCCAGGGGTGGGAATAAAAATCTGGGGGACTGGGGGGTTTTAAACAGCACAAACTGCAGCTAAAAATTGAATTTTAGGAGAGTGAAAGTGCTCCGAGGAGGTGGAGGAGGCACAGAGTCAGGGCAAGGTGCCAGCAGGAAACAGGTGGATTAAGTCCTCACTTCTAGGACAGAAAACTTGGCAAGAAAAGGATTAAAAATAACTTTTTCAGCAGCATTCAGGATCCCCTGCAAGGGAGAAAATATGGATCCACGCTCCTGATGTTGTCAGGTTGATAAAAACAGCAGAAAAAGGTTGTATTGATAATTTCTTTTAAATAATAACAACAACAACAATAAAGTAATAGAGCTGATCAGGTGTCCTGCTGCTTTAATTAAAAAACAATCATATTATGACAGAGGCTGCTGATGCCCTGCCCAGTTCTCCCTCCAAAGCTTGGCAGTATTTTCCATGTTTTTCTTTGTGCTCCAGACCCAAAGAGAATAAATTAAATTGGGAAAAAAAAAGTCCCAAATCCCTCCTGTTAATCTTCCCCCACGAGCAGCACCTGCCCTTCAGACAGGGCCCCGAGTTAAACCCCGACCTGGTTTAAGGTTGCAACCTCTTGAGCTGCAGCCCAGGCTCAAGTGACTCCAGATCAGATTGATCCAGGGAAAAAAAAAAAAAAAAAGTTCCTTCCAAACTCTTGGCTGAGTTTGGCTTTCTTGCTTATTTGGGATTTATTTTTTTTTTTTTTTTAGGGGTGTTCTGCTCTTTTTGTTTTTAGGGGTGTTTTGCTCTTTTTTTTTTTGCAAGAAGAGCTCAGATTATGGAGTTAACCCACTGCTGGTTTATCCCATTGGATCTTAGGGGGCACAAAGGTAATGGGAAAAACGCTTAAACACACCCAAAACTGAACGTTTTCCACCTTTTCTTGCTCCCCTAAAACTTCTCTGGCCCCAAGAAATCAGAAGCTGGTGGCAGCCTGAGGACAATTCTCGCTGATTCCATCCCAATCGTTCCTAATTAAACAACGATGCCAGCCGAGCAATCAGCCCCACACATCCCCACTTTCCTTGGGAGCAGCTCCCGTGGAAAACAAACCTCCTCAGGACAGCACCTGTGGGAACGAGGGGATGACAGGGAGCACCCGGGCAAGAAGGAAGGAAAAAAAAAAAAAAAAAAAAAAAAGCCAAAATATCGGGGAATTAGTTGAAAAGCAAGCCCTGGGAATGGAGCCATCAGAAAAGATGGGATTCAGGAGTGGAGTTTTAGGGATGAGGAGCCTGGGAGGGAGTTGTTCAGGGCTGTTTATGGGGCAGTAATAAAATTTCTAAGCCCAGCTGGATGTGCCTGTGCCCCCATCCGTGGGGACCAGCCATCCCTATGGATGGGGACAGGGATACGGGGCCAGCTCGTCCCATCCTCACCTTCCGTGTGCTGCCGCTCCTCGGGCCGTGCAGGAGGACAAGGCCACCGTCCCTGTCCCCAGCGGGGCTCTCCTCCTCGGGGGGCATCATCTCCGGGGATGCCACATCCACAGGGGGGGCTGGAGCCGGGGGGCTCCCGCTTGAGCTCTCAGCGGGGTCTGGGGGCTCGGCGACCCCTCCTTTAGTCCCACAGGGGTCCAGATCCCAGGCCTGCCCTAAGTGGGGCTTAAACCCCCCCTAAGCCCAGCTCTGTTCTGTGGCAAAGCTCCCCTGCACTCAACATCTGGGCAGATGTGAGCCCACAGCTCACCCCCCCCCCCCCAGCTGAAATAATTCAGGTAGAAGAGGGGAAACAAACCCCTTGTGTAAAGCTACCCCAGGGTAGGCAGGGGGATGTGAAATCCCACCAGAGCCTGAATGGGGGATGTTTAAACCCCCCAAAAACCCGCTGGGAAGAGGGAAGAGCTACTCCAGGTAAGGGAAAGAGGGAGTTTAACCCCCCAAACTCTCCCGGCAGAGACACCCTGAACAGGGGGGTGTTTAAACCCCCACGAACTCCCCTCACAAAAGTTATTCTAAGTGGGACGGGGAGGTTTAAACAGAGACCCGGGGTGGGGAGTGAGCTAAACCCTCTAAGAAACCCTTTTACAAAAGGGGTTTTACCCCCAAACTCCCTTGGCAGAGTATCCTAAATGGGGGAGGGGGTGAGTTTAAACCCTTCCAAAACTCCTTTTCACAACTACCCTAAAAACGGGGAGTTTAAACCCACCTCGTACAGTAACTCTAGAAGGGGCGGGGGGGTTAAACCCCCTCCCCTCACAGCCTAAACGCCCCCAAAATCCCCCTCCCAGAGATGCTCCAGCCAAAGGGACCCCCCCCCCCCCCCAAAGTTCCTTCCGGAGGCAAATCCCGCCGACCTCTAACTCCACACCCCTTCCCCGTGCAGACCCCACCCCAGGGTGCCCCCGCTCACCCCCGGTGTCCCCTCAGGCCCCGCCAGCCCCGCCGCGATCGCGGCGGCTCCGCCGAGCGCGGGGCATAAGCAGGGCGGAGGGGCGGGGCTTAACCGCCACGCAACCAATGAGAGAGCGGCACAGCGTTGACGGACAGCGCCTCAGCCCAATAGAAGCGCGGAATTGGGAGAGAGGGTAGGGGGGAGGAGCGAAGGGTCCGTTGCCCGTGGCAACGGTGGGAATTAGAACGCGGGTGACGTCACGGGGGGCGGGGCTCTAAGCACCGCCCACAGGCCCGGCTGGACTCGGGCCCCCCCTCAGGCTCCACATCTGGGTGGGCTCCGATCCCAGCCCGGACACATCTGGATGATCCCAGGTAAAACAAGGGCCACATCCCCCTCCTTGGCCACATCTGGACGACCCCCGACTCCAGCCGGGCGACTTCCCCCATGCCAGCCACGTCTGGGCCTGTCCGCACTCCCTGCCTCACATCTGGGGCTTGTCTGTTCCCACCCCGGCCACATCTGGACGACCCCGCCTACCACACGGAGCCCCCGCCCCCATCCCAGCCACATCTGGGCTACTCAACCTCTGTCCAGGTGTCCTCCCGCTCCCCCCGGCTCCTCTCCTCAACATCTGGGCTGCTGTGCCCTTGCCCTGTTGTAGCCCTGGTGGCTGGGCCTGTATAAACCACACTTTAGTATGAACTATAATAAAGAAATGATGAAGAAATAAAATCAAATCCACTTTATACCTTTTTGCAGGCAAATCCTGCCCCATATTCCCGCTCTGAACCTTTGTCACCAACCACAAGAAGGTCCCTGAGTCTTTTATGTGGGCCACAGTGAAATGAATGAGTGATAAATCCCATTGATATCAGTGGGACACAGGGAATTCTGTGTGGATCCAGCTGTTTATTGGGTGGAAAGTGTTAGCCCAGGACACATTAAATATTTTATAGGGTGTGGATTTATTTTATGACTGCATTTTATTAAAGCCATTCCACCTTTCCCAGTTATTTTTTTCTCATCAGGGCTTCAAGGACTGTGTGATCCCAGGGATGGGCTTCTCTCCCTCCAGAATTTTGAAATCCAAAAGGAACAGCTGTACTAAAAAAGTGGAATTACTGATAATTCTGGAATATTTCATGGCTATATCCCCCAACAGCTGCTGTGGTGTCACCAAACAGTGCAGAGATCCCATTCCTGTCTGGTTTTCCCTAAGGATGAGCCAAACCCTCTTTGTGCTCCACTTTCCCCAAGCAGAGCTCCTGATGGGGCCATCCCATTCCAATCCCTCCCCATTGCAAAGAGCACCTGGGAAGTGAAAATCCATGAAAATACAGAAAACTCAGCTTAGTTTTTAAGGGATTTATCCCAGATCGTGCTTGGGTGGGACTGAGGAGCAAACTGGAGCTGCTCCAGGCTAGGACAGGTTTTTCCCAACTCACATCCCTGCAAGACCCATCTTTTCCCATCATGGGCATGGAAAACTTAAGGAGAAGCCTCCACCAAGCCGAGTAAATCTTACAGAATCCAGGGAAAATGGGAGAGACTCAGATTTCAAGAAATCCAAGCTGTCCTTGGAAGGAGGCGGACAAGGGCGAACAAGCCCCGGCTTGAAGTTGTCCTTCCCTGCTCCCTTCCCCAGGGCTTGCTCTCATCCCTGGACAACCTCTACTCATCCAGCCAGAAAGGTGGCTTGGATGTGTTCTCCCCGGGAATGTCGCAACGGGGATCAAAGAGGCTTTCCCAGATCCAGCCCTTCCTCCGGGGGTTTCCGCTCCCACCCCCGGCCAACAACCGGGCGGGACCTTCCCAGGGGAATTCGTGGTTCCCCCCCCCGCTGCTCATCCTGGCTGGGGGTTCCACATGGAGCAGTGCCCTTTGTTCACCCAAATCCCAGAGTTTTCCTGGAATTACGGGATGGTTTGGGTTGGAATGGGCTTGAAAGGTCATCCAGTACCGAGGGCAGGGAGACCTTCCACTAGACCAGGTTGATCCAAGGCCATGGACTTTTCCAGGGATGGGGCAGCCACAGCTTCTCTGGGAATTCCAGTCCAGCCCCTTTCCACCCTCCCAGCCAAGAACTGCTCCCTAATATCCCATTTAACCTGACCCTACCCCAGCTTAAAGCCATACCCCGTATCCTGTCACTCCATCCCTTAGCCAAAGTTACTCTTCAGCTCTCCTGGATCCCCTTCAGGCACTGGAAAGGGCTCTGAGGTCTCCCTAGAGCCTTCTCCCCTAATTTAGGGAAAACTTTTCCCCATTATCCCTATTTCCCATCCTCTTCCTCAGGTGTGCTGCTTACACCTGGTTTGGGATGGATGAGGATATTGGGAGTATCAGCTGGGATGAGGTTCTTGATGACATCGGGGCAGGTGGAAGCAATGGGCTCATCCCATGAAAAGGGCTGGAGAGGAGCCGGGGTGGGCGGGGGGCGTAGTTTCAGGATGAGGGTTATGGGTAGTAGGATTCAGTGGGATCTGGGTTTTGTGCCCACACCCTTCCCTATCCAACCATGGAGCTCTGATGGATGAGAGGCAGCTGAGAAAAGGTGGATTTGGGGATTAATTTAATGATGTAATTGATGAGGAAGCATCTCCTGCCAAGTGGGTTTTTCCAGTTTATTTTTAAATCTATTCTCCACCTGAGTGGTCCAAATTATTTCCCTGCTTCCCAGGTCCCCTTGCTGGGGAAGTTGCTGGTTGAGGGACATTCCCAAAATTCAGCTTTTGGGCTAAAACTTCATTTCCTGGGGTGTATCCTGGGCTGGGAACCTCCAATCAGACTGAGGGAGACTTTAAAGGAGCTTCTTGGGAAGGGGGGATTTCCTTTAGGGAAGCAGCTGGGTGAGGAGTGAGGTCTTCTCTAGGCTGGCTGGGGTTGGGAATGTTCTGTACCAACTGAGGTTCATCCCAACTGCAGCTTCAAGTGCTCCTGGCACAGCAAAGCCTGGTAAAATACAGACTTTTTCCAAGTGTTTTCTACTCCCAGAAAAAAAAAAAATTTAGGATGTTTTATACTGGTTTTCACTTGCCTCCTTGAGAAATTCTGGTTTGTTTTTTGGATTTTTTTCCTCAATGGAGAGGTTTTTCATGGATGGGGACCAGGAATATGACCTGTATTCCTTGCATCCTCTTGAGTTTCTAGGGAAAACAGGGATTTGGGAGAGTCTGGCTGCTTTTGAGACAAGAAGGGGAGAGGTGCTGGTGGGGACTCGACGTTTAATTTACCCCATTTCTTTGTTGTGCTTAATTATTATTAGTTGTGGTGGTGAAAGCTGTGAATTCTTGAAGATTTAGGGATTTTACTCTTTTTTCCTTTTAATTGTCTTTTATTTGTCTAACTCCAACAGAAGTTCATGGACTGAGCTAAAGGATTTTCCTTCTTTTTTTTTCAACATGGGTCCTCATTAAAGCTGAGCTTGACTCTCTGTAGGCTCCAAACTTTGTGGTTGAGCTGTTGGGGTTTCCTTGGAGGGTAAAACTAGGGTGGCACCAACCCTATGCTGTTTCCATCTCATTCCAGTAACCATCCTTGGATTCTCTGCCTTGGCACTCCCAAGAAATTGTGGATGACGGAGCCATGGGGGTGTCAAAAGCCATTGGGGTGAGGTGCAGCAGCAGGTGGGTACCATGGAGCGTGGCAGGGAATTTTGGGGGTCTCCATCTTTGTTTTCCCACTGCTTTTCCTGGGAATTTCAGCGCTCAAGCAGAGGAAGTCCTCCTGAATTTTTTTAGGGGGAGTGATTTTTTTGGTGCTGCTGGGCATAAGGATTAGGGGGTATTATTGTCAGCACTGGTTTCAGTGGGATCAATTCTTCCTTATCCCAGGAAGCGAAAGAATGAGTTGGAAAAGGGGCAGGACAAGCCAAAGGCCCTCCCAGTGAAGAAGAAGAAGCTGGAATGCACAGCAGAGGTACCAGCTCTCGCTCTGGGCATTGGGGTGACCCTTGCAATTATCCCCAAAATTCTGTGGGAATCAAACCTATGGCATGATCTTCCTTTTCCTTTATCCTGCTCTGTCCTGGTGCAAAGCCTTTACCTTCCACGGTAAAAGGGAAGAAGAAGAAACTATCAAAAGTTGAGGAGAAGCCACTGCAGGAGAACATCATCAGCAGGTCAGTCCTTGGATTGGGATAGAGATGGGATCTGCAGGGCTGGACTTTTCCAGCTGGGTTATCCCAGAGTTTTGGGAGTGCCACACCCAGCTCTGCTTTCCTTGTGTTGCTTTGATTATCAAGGTGAATTTTTAATAGGGGAAAAAATAAAGGGCATGAAGTGATGGGAAAAGGGGAATCACCTTAAGGTGAAGGATAGAAGGTTTAGTTTGGATGTTGGGAAGGAATTCTTCCCTGGGAGGGTGGTGAGGCCCTGGCAGGGATTTCCCAAAGAAACTGTGGCTGCCCCGTCCCTGGAAGTGTCCAAGGCAAGGTTGGATCAAGCATGGAAAAACCTGGAGTAGTGGAAGGTGTCCCTGCCCATGGAAGCAGCTTGGAACAACACAATCCCTTCCAATCCAAACCATTCCGTGATCCTAAAATATGTGTGTCCTTTCTCTGTCCCCTCTCTGGCCAAGAAGCTCCCTGAAGCAGGAGGCTGCAGATGGGAAAGGCTCGAGCCTCTGGAATGAGATCCAAGCTGAGGACGGAGCTGCACCTGGATTGGTACATGGTGGTCACTGTGCTGAAGGATTGGGGAGTATTCCTGTGGTTTGTTCCCAAGGGAGCTGGGAGGGTGCTGCCTTGTGGTTTGGTGCAAGCCCCTGAAAGGAGCTTTTGAGCACCTGGAATTAAGTTAAGGGATAAATTTCCTGGTTTTTGAGTTCAATACATCATGTTTTGGTGTTGGCCCAAGCTGGCACTGGTGGGAAGCACCAGGATATGGGTGACTCTCACTTCCTAAGCAGGTGGTTGGGATTGGGAATTCCTTCCTCAGGAATTTGGTTTTCACTACTTTCCTTGTTCATGTCCCTCTGGAAACATCCAAGGCCAGGTTGGATGGGGCTTGGAGCAACCTGGGATAGTGGAAGGTAGATGTGAAATGAGATGGTCCTTAAGATCTTTTCCAACCCAAACCATTCCATGATCCTTGGCTGGTGCTGGAGAGCACAATTCCCAGCAAATTCCTGCTATATTTTGTGTTAATTTGTCCTCTAGGTGTGTAAATCCAGCATGGATGCTTTTCCTTTTTCCCCTCTTTCCCTCCCTCTCACAAAACAGGATCCCAAATGTCCCCCAACTCTCCTGGATGGATCAAATTCAAGGAGCAGTCTTGAAATCCCCTAAGGGGGAGCCTGTGGTCCTGGTGTTCCTGATATTCCAGGCACAACCATCAGGCATTTGCAGTCAGGAATGACTTTGGGAGGTCATGGCTCTTCCTGAGTTTCCCAACAGGGTTTCTGAAGGATTGTGAATCCAAGAGCAGGCATGTTCCCAGGGAATGAAAGTTTATGTGGACGTAACCAACCTGTAATTAACTCAGGGTTTTATTTTCTCCTTAATGAGTTCACCCAGCAGCTTTCAGGAAAAAATCCTTGTGTGGTTTTGGCTTCCCTTGAAAGCCTCGGGAGGAGAAACTTGGGGAAGTCAGGATTTAGAGTGAGAAAACCTTGGTGCTTGGCAAGCCTTGGATGAGGCTGGGATGAGTTTTGGGATGCTTTGTGTGGTCAGGAGCAGAAGATAGTTCCAGCTTGGAAAACAAGTGTAAAAACAGTGGGATGGGATTTCTGGTGGCCTCCAAGGGTCAGATTTTAGGGCTCTATGTCCCCTCTCAGCTCTTTTTTTCTTTTAGGTCCCCATTTTCCCTATATTCTGATTTATTTTTTTTCTGTTCTCCTGGATTTCTGGTGGCCTCCAAGGGTCAGATTTTAGGGAACTCTTTGTGTCTCCTCTGAGCTCATTTTCTTTTAGCTTCTATGCCCGTTTCCCATATATTTTGGGTTTTTTTCCCTTTTCCAGGATTTTAGTGGCCTCCAAGAGTGAGATTTTAAGGGTCTGTTTGTGTCCCCTCTGAGGTCATTTTCTTTTAGATCCTATCCCCATCTTCTGTATTTTTTTTTCTTTTTCTTTGCTTTCTGCTCATCCTCATTGTATTTCCCACCCCTGTGGCTTTGCTCCCCACCTCTCTTTCCTTCTTGCCATCTGCTGTAAGGGTGATTTCATCTTCCAAGCACCTGGAATTTGATCCATCTTTATTTTGGAGCCCTCCCATCCCTTCTGTTTCCTGGATTGCTCTCCCAGCAGTGCTTCCAATGAGCAGGTGGTTGAGAAAGGCTGGGAGTTTTCCTGTATTTATCCATAAAATGCCTTTATTGTGCTGTTGGAAGGAAACCAGGGATTTCCTAGCCCCATAAAACCTCCAAACTTGGAAAAAGCTGGTATTTTGGGTTCCTGGATTCCAGCCAAAGGGGCTGAGGGAGGGAAAAGTGCTGGTTTGGATGTGATGCTGCTTTGGGGTATCTGTACCAGGGAACCTTTCCCAAATCCTTGGTATTTTCCAGGAGGAGACCAAAGCAAGCCCCTCTCAACAGCCACCAGTTGAAGACTCTTCCAGGTGAGCTGAGTCATTTTTTTGGATTATTTTTCTTGCTGGGAACTGGAATTTTGTCCTTTTTTTTTCTCCCCATGGAGCTGTGTAATCCTGGTTTCCCTCCTGGATCGCTTGAGGAGTTTCTCCACATCCTGGTGTTTTCAACTACTTAAAAGCTTTTCAAAAAACATCCCAAGTGGAATCTGAGGCTCAGTCCTGGGATTTTGAGGGTGGAGAGGGAAGTTCCAGCCCCATCCACCCTCCCCAGTCAGCAGGGTGTGATTGCTCAGGTGCACATTCCTACATAAATTTGTCCAAGTCCTGGTGGCAACAGCCACCCTCCCAAATCCTGGGAAAAAAAAAAAGGCTGTTCTTTCCCTCTAGATCCTGGAAGAGATAGGGAGCAGAATTCCTAAAGCTGGTTAATCCTCTCTTGCCTCTTAAAATTTCCCGGTGAGCGGCCTTGGGAGGAAGGGGCCGATCCCAAAGAGGTGCTGGGATTTTGCCTTCTGAGTCATGGACCTGCTCCCTCCCTCCAGTGGGATTGGAGGGGCTGAGCACCTTTTGCAGGATGATTTTCCCTAAGAAGTTTAGTGGGGATTGTGTAACCTGTGTTCCAGTGTGGAAAACGCATCCGGCTTCTGGGTTTTGTGGGGTTTCTTTGGGAATTTGCTTCCATCCCAAGCCAGCTTGAAGGCTTTCCTTGCTTTGATGTCCTACAGCCCTGTAATTAATTATCTGCCTAGATTAATTTATAGAAAAGGGCCAAAATTCACAACAAATTTCTTTTGCAGAAACTTTGGCTAAAAGCAGGAATTTCAGCTCTTCTCTATTTGGAAGTCTTGGAAGGGCGATCCTCATCCTGCTTGGGAGGAGGAAATTGGATTTCTGACTCTTTTTTGGGAAGGATCAGAGCAGCTGGCTGTGCTTCCAAAGGGCTCCTGCTGGAGGATCCAGGAGTTCAGAATGGATCTGATCCATGGCTTGAGCTTAGCTCTAGGCTGGACCAGAGGATTTGGTTGGGGGGTGTCAATGACCTAGAAGGAAAAGCCACAGGTTTCCCCGTAGGAAAGGGACACCATCACCTCAACATTAAACTCGTGGAATTCTTAAGGTTGGAAAAAACTAACCACTAAACCATGTCCCAAAGCACCACGTCCACAGGTGTTTTGGAACACTTCCAGGGATGGTGATCCCACATGGATAGCCTCTTCCAGTGCTTGACCACCCTTGCAGTGGGGGATTTTTTCCCTAATACTCCACCAAAATCCACCCTTTGGAGTTGTAGGCTCAGCCTAGGAGACATAAGCTTGGTTTAGGCTGTGCTGCAGTTTCCTCATTCTTGTTTTGCCTGATTTTTCTGGAATATGAACGACTTGAGGACTCATGACTCCCTGCCTGGCTTGGAGGAGCCTTGGGAGAAATTATAGGGGCAGGCTGGTGCTTTATAATGGTTGCAAATCCCACAGAATTCCCAAAGATTCACCAGAGCTCTCTGCTGGAGCAGAGAAACACTCCTGGATTCCTCATCCATATGGATGGTGGAGATCATGGATCTGGACACTCCTTGTCCAGATGAGGCTTTTTCCCTGTCCTTCCCTCCGCATTCTCTGCTGGAATCATCCCCACAGTCCCAGGAGCTGTGTCCCACCTGTCTCCTTTTCCAGGGTGTCCATGATTGGCCCTATCCCTTCCTTTGTGTTATTGGTGCTGCTGAAACTTTTCTCCTGAGGTTTCTCTGGAAAAAGCATCTCGCTCCTGGTTTGGGGAGTTTTTTGGGGGAATTTGTTTCCATCCCAAAACAGCTTGAAGGCTTTCCTTGCTTTGATGTCCCACAGCCCATTAATTAATTATCTGCCTAGTTTAGAGAAAGGGGCCAAAATTCACAAATTTCACACTTTTTATTTCTAAGGAATATTTCCTTAGAACCTCCCCCGTTTTGTCTGGAGACCTTGTGGCTCTGCTCCTTTGAGCTTCCTCATCCCATAAAATCCAGCTTGGGATCATTCCCTGCTGCCTTGGGGTATCTCCAGCTGTGGTGCTGCCATGGTTGGAGGGAAATGAGGGAGCAATTCCCTAATTTGGGAGGGAAGAGAGGAATGCTGGTGGTGAGGATTGGCTGTGATGTCATTGTAGGTCCCAGGACGAATCCCAGAGGACAGAACCTGCAGTGGGAGAGCAGCTCTTGGAGACCCAGAATGGAATTGGGGTAAAAAATCTGGGAGGCGGGGGGGGGAGGGAATGTCACTCCCTAGACCTAATCCTGCATCTCCTCCATTCACCTGGCATTTGGGATAACCTCTCTCCTCTTCCAACGTCTCTTCCCTTATTCCTGCTTCCCACAGGTCCCAAGTGAAGGTGTTGCTGGTGGGGTTGCATCCCCCTCTGGAGATCTTTTGGAGAGGGATGTGGAGCTCAGAGCTGTGAGGGAGAGTGAGGAGAAGGAGCTAGATCACCCTATCCCACAGCAGGAAGAGGATTCCCAAGCCCCAAAAAGAAAAAGAGGGAAGAAACAAGAGGAAAGTAAGCAGGGAGATGGATTGAAGGAAAAAAGAGGGAAGAAGCAGGAGGAAAACAAGCAGGGAAAGGGATTGAAGGAAAAAAGAGGTAAGAAACGGGAGGAAAACAAGCAGGGAAAGGGAATGAAGAGGAAAAGAGGGAAGAAACAGGAGGGAAATAAGCAGGGAAAGGGACTGAAGAGAAAAAGAGGGAGGAAAATAAGAGAAAAAGGGGATAAATTCGAGGATTTAATGGATGGCATTGAGGAGGAGGAGGGGGATGAAGGCAGGAATGGGGAAGGGGGACAGGGAAGAGCCAAAAGATGGAAAAGCAACAGCAGCCAGGGATGGGAGGAGGGGGAAAAAAAGCGGGGGAAAAAGGGGAAAGCAAAGAAGCCCAGGAAGAGGAAAGGGAAGGAGGTGGAAAAGGTGGAGAAGAGGAAAATAAAGAAGGAAAAATTGCTGGAAAAGGAGCAGGAGATGGAGAAAGATGAGGAGGGAGAGAAAGGAGTGGGAGGTGAGGAGGAGGAGGAGAGGGTGGGAAAGGGAAGTGAAGATGGAAAAGGAGTAAAGGAGGAGGAAGAGGTGGATGAGAAAGGGGAGGAGGGATTGGGAGAGACTGGGAGTGCAGGGATGGGGCAGGAAGTGAAGAAGGAGGAGAATGAAAGGAAGGGAGATGTTCTAGGGAAAGAGAAGCGGAAAAACAAGAAGGAAAAGCCAGAGAGGGAAACAAAAGAGATGGAGAAAAAGAGTGAAGAGGAGGAAATCCCAGGGAAAACTGGGGAAGAGAAATCTAAGGAAGGAGAAGAAAAGAAAAAGGAAGAAAGGAGCAATAAAAAGACTAAAAAACAGAAGGAAGAAGAAAAAGAGGCGGAAAACAAATGGAAATGGTAAATTCCAGCATGCCTTTGGCAGGTCTAATCCTGGGACTGTGATTTTCATTTTATTTTGTGGGGCAAAACAGTGAAAATCCCTGTTTTTTGGCTATTTTCCTATATTTCCCTGAGCCTTGAACTCGCCACTCTTGGAAATAGGTGAGAGATAAGGGAGGGTCCTGAATGCATAGCAGAATTTGTCTCATAATTGGTTTTGGTTTAAAAATTTATTTGTAATGTTTATTTCTTCTTCAGAGATTTTTCCTCATGCCCTTCCTGGTAAGGGAGAAGCTCTTAATTATTGGAAGGAAACAATAGTAATAATAAGTCCAAGATAACAGCACGTCTATCAGGGAGCTGTAGAGGGGTGAAATTCCTTCCCTACTTTGCTTCTCCAGCAGATTTGGGATGATCCAGGCGGGTGTTTTATAGGAAAGGATGTGGGATGTGGCAACTGGATGCTGAGTTATTTTTTTGGAAGTTATTTTGGAGTTATTTTTTTTAACCACTTGGTGTCACTCTCTCCCAGATCTCCCCAAGATCTGGGACAGACCGGGAGGATTTTTTTTTGGGATGCTTTTTGGGAGCCTGATCTGGGAGGAGCCCTTATCCCAGACAGGGATATCCATGGATACCTGGAGCTTTGAGGTGGCCCTTGGAGGAGCCAGGGTGATGTGAAAAGTGGGTTTATATATATATATATATATATGTATGTATGTATGTATGTATATTTATTCTTTTTCCCAATCAATGCCTTGTTTGAAATGGGTGGATCCCATTTGTTATGTCAGAATTCAATCCCAAAAAAACACCCACAGCTACATTCCCCATGAGGAAGTTCCCATGTGTCACCCTCCTTGGCCTCTGGGTGGGCTCGGGGGGCTGTGGGAAGGTGAGTGTGGGGGATGCCCTGCAGGGATTTGAGATCCCAGAATTTTGGGAACAGAGACAATCACGAAATGATCCTGATTTTGTCTTTCTCCAATGCTTTCATCCCAAATTCCTGGAGTTTGTTGGTTCTCCTTGACTATTTCATTTCCTCTGTTTTTATGGCAAAACACAACTTTGGATACCATGGATTTATTCCACTCTGTTTCCCATGGGGAGGGGGGGGAAAAAATCACAAATAATTTTTGGGGTACCACTGAGTGAGAAACAGGAAGTTTGCTTTCTCTGTCTGGAATCTTGCTGTGAGAAATCCTTGGCTTTTTTTTTTTTTTTTTTTCCTGGAGATGGCAGGATTAAGGGGCCAGTGCCAGCCTGGGACAAAGATCCCTGCCTGACCCCTGCTGTCACCAGAGCTCTTCCTCTAACCCTAACCTGTGGTTTTATCCTTCTTTTTAGAGTGCTGCTCCTGCTTTTCCAGTTGGATTTTTTTTGACATAATTAGTTTTTAAATTTTATTTTACTGGAATTTTTTTCTTGCTGTTTTTTTTTTGAAATCCTCACAGTTAAAATTTGTAGTGGCTTTAAAATCCCATTTGTGCTCCTTCATGGGGGAAAATTCCTTAAGATGTTATTTGCATTAAAATCAAAGTTGTCAATATTTATGAAGCACAGGTTTCCCAGAGAATCCCTGGCTGCCCCATCCCTGGAAGCATCCCTTGGATTGGATGGGGTTTGGAGCAACCTGGATTAGTGGAAGGTGCTTATGGAAAGGGATTGCAATGAGGTGACTTTTAGGATCTCTTCTCTCCCCCCCCCGAGCTCCTCCATGTCACCACAACCTCAATGTCATGGATTCCATTCCACTTTTCCTTGTTTTAAAGAACAGGGTGACTGAGGCAGCAGCAGAGGGAAAAAAAAAAAAGGGATTTCACCTGGAGTTTTCCAGATGTTGCTGCTCTGAGCATTTTCCTGGTGTGACCTTGGGAGGAGGTGCCACATTTGGGATGTTCTCATGGATTTCTGCATGTCTGTTTCAGGTGGGAAGAGGAGAAGAAGGAAGATGGAGTCAAATGGATGCAGCTGGAGCACCGAGGGCCCTACTTTGTGCCCCTCTACGAGCCCCTGCCTGAGGATGTGCAGTTTTATTACGATGGTACAGCTGGGATGGGACCCTGGGGCTTGGGGTGGTGTCCTCTCCTTAGGGAAGATGAATATCCCATTGGAAAAGCTGTGGGTTAAAGCTGGAGGATCTTACATGTGGTTGGAGTTATGGGGTTTTTGGGGAGCTGATCCTAATGGCTGTTCTTTCTCATTAAGTTGCATTTTGGATCCACATTTTCCCACAAGCTGGAAAAATGAGATTTTACTGGTCCGTGGCCTCCATGGCTGACACATCCAAGGATTTGGCTGGGCTACTCTAAGTTCCTGATGTCCCCAGGGTCACCTTATGTGACCTTAGAGCAACTCAGGGTGTCACTGGCAGGACAAATCCCAATTTGCCTCCATGTTTTCCTGCAATTCCCACTGAGTTTCCTGCCATTCCCTGTTCCCAGTTCATCCCCGAACTCATTTCTGATGGATCAAAGGGAGGGGGGAAATAAGGACATTGGGAGTCAGCCAAGGGATGCTGGAGATGGAAAGGGATCACATTCCCTTGGTGTTCCTTGGTTCCCTGTGGCTTCCCTTTTTTTTTTTTTTTTTTTTTTTTTTTTTTTTGTTTTGTTTTGTTTTGTTTTTTTTTTTGTTTTTTTCAGTAGGAAAAAGGCCTCCTTTGGAAAAAGGAGGGCACTTCTGGGATATCCATGGAGGTGTCAGGGATTTTGGCTCCATGGGGAGGAGCACTGACAGGGTTTGGACCTTCTCTGTGATCTTTGAGGTGTTGTAGATCTGGGCGTGTGGCTTTGGACTTTGGGATCTTTGATGTTGACTTTTTTTCCTAAAAAATGTTACCATTCTTGGATGGAAAAGGGTTTGTGGACAGGCAACAACTCCAAGTAGGAAGGGCCCATGGATAAGCTGGTGTGTAGGGGTTATCACGGGGCTGCTCCAAGGCTCCATTCCCTTCAGTCCAGAAATCCCAAAAACCAGTGGTTCAAGTAAGAATCAACCATTTCCTGGACATCTGAAGAGGACTTTTTCCTTAAAAAAAAAAAAAAAAAAAAAAAATTATTTCCAAGTAATTCCTAGGATGAGCCAAGGTATTCCTTTGGTTTTGTTGTATTTCTCCAGCCAAAGAACTCAGGAGGGAGTGGTGGCTTTGCCTCCAAGAAATGATTCAAGATCCTTAGAAAATCTAAGAAATAATCCAAGACTCTGTCCAGAGAAGCTGTGGCTGCTCCTTCCCTGGAAGTGTTCCAGGCTGGACAGGGCTTGGATTCACCTGGTCTATAAGTGTCCCTGTCTCTCTTTTCCCAGGAAAACCTATGAAGCTGAGCCTGGCCACGGAGGAAATTGCCACATTTTATGCCAAAATGTTGGATCATGAGTACACCACCAAGGAGATCTTCCAGAACAACTTCTTCCATGACTGGAGGAAGGTACCTTCCCTGGGAGGGAAATCCATCAAACCCATCAGTCCCAGGGGATGGAGGGAATGGGGGGGATTTGTTCCTTATTTACGATTTTGAGGTTCTAAATCCTGATTTATTTCCGTGTTTTGTGGGTTTGGGCTGGGGTTTGCTTCCTGTGCTCCCTCCAAGTTTTAGTGATGGGTGCAGGTGGTGGATGTTGCAAACAGCTCCAAAATCAGTTTGGGACACCAAAGGAATGAAGGAATGACATCTGATCCCAAAACAATCCAAAACTCTTTCTAGGGAATGTTTACACCTCCCAAATATATTTGGTGCTGTCCCTACAGTTGTGTTTGGGGACTTTTTTCCATATTAGCTTCTTCCACCCCAGAGCTAGCTCTCTTTTTTTCAAAGAACTGGAATGAGGGTCTCTTATTCCCTTTTCCAAGGACAGGCACAAGCAGCAGCTCCATGTGGAATTAGTTTTTGCCTCCTGGATTTCCCAGCCCCTCTCATCTCTTTCCCAGGAAATGACCTCAGAGGAGCAAGAGATAATCCAGGACCTGGACAAATGTGACTTCAGGGAGATCCACAAATATTTTGTGGACAAAAATGAGGCCCGGAAAGCGCTTTCCAAGGAGGAGAAGCAGGTGAGGACTGGTTCCTATGACACATTTTGGGTCCAGTTTTGGGAATTTTGGCTTCCTGAGCGTGGACTTCTTTAATCCAGCTCTGTCTCCATTGCCCGACTCTTCCTGAATTTTATCATCGGATCCTGCACATTCCACAGCTTTGCAGGGTCCCAGTCATCCTTGGATCATGGTTTGGCGTCCAGAGGATTGTGGACTTGGCCAAGGGAATGATGGCACTTAGACTTCTTGGTTGGAATGTTAAAGATCCTTTCCAATCCAAACCATTCTGATTTTTTTTTTTTTTTTTTTTTTTTTTTTTTTTTTTTTTTTTTTTGTGCTTTCCTGGTTTCAGAAGCTGAAGGAGGAAGCGGATAAGATCCAGGAGGAATATGGATACTGCATCCTGGACGGGCACCGGGAGAAGATTGGCAACTTCAAAACTGAACCTCCAGGGCTCTTCCGTGGCCGTGGGGAGCACCCCAAGATGGGGATGCTGAAGAAGAGGATCATGCCAGAAGATGTCATCATCAACTGCAGCAGGTGGGTTTGTCCTTGGAAGTGCTGAGCTCCTGGGGCTTCCCTTGGGATTGGGAGACACTGGGCACTTCCTCTGCCCAGAGTTGGGGTTTTTCCATCTTCTGAAATCCCTGTTTTCCATATCCTGGGAGTGTTTTTCCCTCTGAGTTAGGTGAGCTGGATTGGTCTTAAGCCACCCATTTGAAGACCTTGATTTGATTCAAAACATTCCCCACTAGTCCAGCAAGTTTTCCTGCTGTTCCCAGCATCCAAATGATAAACACCTGATTGTGGGAAAGGTCAGGAGCAGCTGAGGGAGCTGGAGGGGCTCAGTCTGAATAGGAGGTGGCTGGTGGGGACCTTCTAAACTCCCTGACAGGAGGGTGGAGCCACATAGGGCTTGGTTTCTTCTCCCAGAAAAAAAAAAAAAAAAAAAAAGTTTGGGAGAAGAGGAAGTGGCCTCAAGTTGTGCCAGAGGAAGTTTACTTTGGATATTAGGGAACATTTCTCCACAGAAAATGTTGTCAAACACTGGAAGGGGCTGCCCAGGGCAGTGGTGGAGTCACCAGGCCTGCAGGGATGTGAAAGCTGTGTAGATGTGGCACTTGGAGACATTGTTTGGTGGCCCTGGCAGTGCCGGTTCATGACTGGACTCAGTCTTGGAGGACTTTTCCAACTTTAATGATTCCATGTTGTGGAGTAATTACAGGTGGATCACAAGTTTTCTCAATGTGGTGACCCATCCTTGGCTCAGTGAAAACTTCATTCTTCGTGGCCTGAGCGCTCTAATCCTGCTCCTTCCCACAGGGATTCCAAGATTCCTGAGCCCCCAGAAGGTCACAAGTGGAAGGAGGTGCGCTTTGACAACACGGTCACCTGGCTGGCCTCGTGGACAGAGAACATCCAGAACACCTTGAAGTACATCATGCTGAACCCCAGCTCCAAGCTGAAGGTTGGAATGGTGTCCTTGGTCAGGTGAAAAAAAATCTGGGAAAGCCAGGATGTAGAATATCACCACTTTCTTTTTATTATTGTTATTTCTTTTATTTTATTCTGGCCCTTCTCTTAAAAGTGGATAAACAAAATGAAAGGGGTGAGAGGGAAAGGAGAGAGATGATTGTGAAGCTTTAAAATTGTTCCAAGGATTGGGTTGCTCCTGGCAGAGTCATCCCGGTGCCATGCTGCTCATCTGTGTCCTGGGAAGGCTGTTGGAAGCCAGACAAGGGCTGAAAGGATCCACAGGGACCACAGTTGGGTTAATTTATACCAGGAAGTGGAGGGGGTAGGAAGAGATAGGATTGAACTCTGAGGGAAGAGAAGGGGGATTTTAAGACTCTTTCCAAAGGCTCAAGGAAAGTGGGAATGCAGCCCAGGTGGACACAACTGAGCAAGAGCTGTATCAGTCCACGCTGGTGTCCAAGGAGCCACCTTTGGCCATGGCTTGACTACCTGATCATTGCCAAGCTCAGCACTCTGACTAGGCCAGGATCCAGATCCAGCATGGTCAGCAGAGGGCACAGAAACCTTGGATGAGCTGTTCCTTTTCCAGTTTATTCCCTTCATGGGTTTTCCTCAAAAAAAAAACAGTGGGGTTTGAGCAGGATTTAGGTGCCAGAGGTGTTTCTAGAGCAGGACTTGACTGGTAGGGGTGGGATAAATATGGGGCACGGAATGGCAAATATCCTGGTTTCCCATTCCAGGGGGAGAAGGACTGGGAGAAATACGAGGTAGCTCGGCGTCTGAAGGATGTTGTCCACACAATCCGGGCTCAGTACAGAAAGGATTGGGAATCCAAGGAGATAAAGAAGCGGCAAAGAGCAGTGGCCCTCTACTTCATTGATAAGGTACCCACAGCCTCACCCTGAGTCCCCCATCCACCTGGAAGTTGGGAATTCACTTCCCTCATCCACCCCACTGTGCAGTTTTTGGTGTTGGCTGGTCCTGCCCACCCAGGATGGCTCCATATGAGGGATCTCGGGATGATTATGGAATCCTGGAATTTACAATTTATTCAGCCTTTTTATAATATGTTGTGCTAAGAAGGCACGTTGTTGGTCCGTAGGACTGACACTTTTCTCGTTGGCTAAATAAGGGAAAAAAGAAACAACACCTGTTGTTATGGAAAAGGAATATTGTCTACACAAGGTTGTTTGGGGGGAAAAAAAGAAGACTGTTGAAAAGTTTCCCTTGGGAAGAGCTAGCAATTCTAAGGCTCAGAAAATATCAGGTTCACAGGCAGGGACACCTTCTACTTGATCAGGTGGCTCCAAGCCCTATCCGGCCTGGATCCGAATATTTCCAGAGGCGTGACAGTGAAAATTGTCCCTAGTGGAAGGTGTCCCTGCCCAAGCTCCCTTCCAAATCATTCTATGAATCCACAGATGGAGATGATCTGATCTGCTCTAGTCCCGATCCACGTGAAACAACCCGGGAAAGGGGAATTGAGGTGGATTTGGCATGGAATGGACAACTCCTTGTTTCCTTCCAGCTGGCCCTGCGAGCTGGGAACGAGAAGGAGGAAGGGGAGACAGCAGACACGGTGGGCTGCTGCTCCCTGCGTGTGGAGCACATCCAGCTGCACCCCCGGCTGGATGGGCAGGAGCACGTGGTGGAGTTCGACTTCCTGGGGAAAGACTCCATCCGTTACTACAACAGAGTGTCCGTGGAGAAGCTGGTGGGTAGGGCAGGAATAAGAACTGCTTAGTTATCTGGATTCCCCCCATGTTTTATCAGTCCCAAATTTCCATCCAAAACCTCTTAACTATTGAATTTCTCAAAGAGCTAGGTGTAATAAGTTCTGTGATGCTGTTTTACACTACAACAACACGGACTCTGAGCTTCAGAAGGCTGAAAATGACTCTTGTTTTTGGGATGTGACTCCCTTATATACTGTTTTACACAGACCAATTTGATTGGTGGCACAAAGACAAACCTCTTTGCTCCCATTGGTCAGACCAGAGGGACATCAAGAAGAAGTCTCTCCTAGGAAAAGGAATGAATAACATAGTACAGTTCACAAAAATGTTTCTCCTGTTTAGAGAAAAACTCCCTGGGAAAAGAATTTCAGAAAACCAAAACATCTCAGGCATGAAACCAGGACTACAGTTCTGTGAGGGGCTCAATACCTCTGAGGGTGTCTAGCACTTTACAGAAAATGGCTTCAATAATTTCAGGTTGAGTGTGTCTTGAAAAAGCAAAAGGGTTCTAATAAAAGAAGAAAATAATACTAAAAACAAAGAATAAAGCCTAGCACAGTGTAAGGACAAATCCCATACACTTGCTACAACACCTCGAGAATGCACTGAGAAGCCTCGTGCTCTCCCTTAAGTATTGGATCATTTAGGTGAGTTTTTTAAGTAAACAGCCCAATAGAGAATAGCTACTTTTCTGAGGAACAGGTTACGAGACCTATCAGTGTTTTTTGTCTTGGAGCTGAGCCAATTACTGTCAGGAGGGCAAAGAAACTTGTGGTGTTCTTCCCTTAAAAGGTTTTGGGGTGAACCTTAAACCTTTCCCTATATGGAAACACCTGCTCAGGTGTGGGGTGCTTTACTACATCTTACCATGGTGTACTTTAACCCTGGGGAATGGGGGGAATTTTGGGATAGAACTTCCAAGGTTGCTCTACCCCATGAACCATGAGGGAGAAGTCCCACCTCTTGCTGGAGCACCCTCAGTTGCCTTGTGGGTGTCAGGACTTGAAATGTCTCTGTTTGTATATTTTCCTTTGCCCATGGGAAAGGTTTTAATGGTGTTTGTGGAGAATCTGGAATGTCAGAGATGGGAAAGATGGCAGGGGAACAACACCCAGTAGCACCTTGAAGTTGAGAAGGTTTGGTGGGATGTGCCAACATGAGGGTGAATCACAGTCCATCTGGAGGAGGAGAGAGATGAGGGAGATGTCTGGGAGCAATTCCTTCCTTGGCCCTAACCAGGGCTGTCCTTTGTCCCTCTACAGGTGTTCAAGAACCTGAAGCTGTTCATGAAGAACAAGGACCCCACCGATGACCTCTTTGACCAGCTCACTGTGAGTTGTCACCTTGAAGCTTTTCAAACAAAAAGTGGCCCTTTTTGTGGTCCTGAAGGAGGAGAAGCCAAACCATTACACCCTTGGCCACCTATGGTAGTTTTCCCTCTGCCTGGTTTTAACTCTCTGCTCTCCAGAGGCACCACTGTCACTGTTTGAACACCCTGTGAGGTTTTCCAGCCTCTGTCTGCACTAGAACATCTCTGCTTCCCTGTGTCCCTACTGAGGAGCTGGATTCCTGCTCCTTCCCTCCTCCAACTCCAACAAACTTGGGCTTTTTTTAGCCTGGGAAGGTCTGCCCATGTTTTGGGGAATTACTGGAGGTGCCGGACCTCAGGTTTTTGATGCTTTTGTACCTCATTTGGGCTCTACAGAAGTGGGAGAGGTTGTTGGAGGGATGTGCTGCCTTCCCTCTTGGAAAAACCTCCTCCCTCATCTTCCTCAGGATGGGATATGGGATCGATGAGCAGCTCCATGTTCTCTGTAGAATAGGGATGTGATATTGGATGTGAGATCAAGAATGATTGTTTGGGAAAGACCTCTAAGATCATCAAATCCAAGTATTAAGCCAGCACTGCCAGGTCCACTACTAAACCACATCCTCAAACTACCGATTTGTGTCCTCTTGGACACAGAGGGGCAGAAATTGTTGACTTACAGAGTTGTGTGGTTGTTTTTTTTTTGTTTGTTTTTTTTTTTTTTTTTTTTTTTTTTTTTTTTTGTGTGTGTGTGTGGATTTAGGTGGAATTTTAGGCCAGTTTTGGGTAGCTGATGACCTGACCCCCCCAAGTAGCTCTACAAACTGTAAGACTTAATTTTTTGTTGTTGCCTAATTTTGGTTGCTTAGGCAGAAGATGGTCTAAAAAGAGATTTGTCCTGGCTTCTGCTTGTTCTATTCCTTTGTGGAATCATGGAATGGTTTGGGTAGGAAGGGACCCCAAAAGCTGTCAAGTTCCAAATCTCTGCCATGGGCAGGGACACCTTCTGCTATCCCAGGTTGCTCCAAGCTCTGTCCGAACTGGCCTTGAACAATTCCAGAGATGGAGCCAGCCACAGCTTCTTTGGGAATTCCGTGCCAGGGCCTCAGAGAGAAGTCCTTCCCAATATCCCGTCAAACCCTTGGTCAGTTTGAAGCCATTCCTATTTTTCCTGTCAGTGGAGCTCCTGCTGTGACTTTCCCCATCCTTTTTCCTGTTTTCCCTCCTCCAGACAACCTTCCTGAACAAACACCTCCAGCACCTCATGGATGGTTTGACGGCCAAAGTCTTCAGGACCTACAATGCTTCCATCACCTTGCAGGAGCAACTCAAGGCCCTCACCAACCGTGAGTTCCAGTGGTTCTGGTTGGGACCAAAGGGCTCAGGAATGTCCATCTATTGCCTTGGGATCCCTAAAACTGCCCATGACCCACCTGGCCAGGTGATGCTCCACATAGTGGGGCCAGGAGTAACATATGGGGGTGAGCAGCAAGTTGGGGATATTGGTAAGTGAGAAATGGTGAACTCGGGGATACTCTGACTAACTGATGGCCAGGATGGGAATATTTTTCCCTCTTTTCCTCATGTTGCTGGTTGGTTGCGCTATTTCTGCCTCCTTGGGTGCGTGAGGGATTAGTCACAGCATCAGATCGTGATGGCTCAATTGTCCTTCCCCAATTCCCACAGCCATTATTGCTCTCCCTGGAGAGAGAGAGAATGTGACAGCAACTTGTTTTCCTTTCCTTCTGCTGCATTCCCTGCTTTTCCCAACTCTGGGAATGGAGTCAGAGTGATGTTTTAATTTCTTTCCAGCTGAAGACAACGTTGCAGGAAAGCTTCTGTCCTACAACCGAGCCAACCGAGCCGTGGCCATCCTGTGCAACCATCAGAGATCTATTCCAAAAACCTTTGCCAGGTCCATGCAAGTCCTCCAGGAAAAGGTAAGACAGACCCAGCTGAGAGATCCCTGACATAATCTGGCCCTCTGAATTTTATTTTTTGGGCTGGGGTGCTGTCTGAAGGAATCACCTTGGTTGAGAACATCAGGGAATGTCCTGGGAATAGTGGGTTGCAACCCAGGGGGGTGGAGAGGGATGTGGTGACCTCAAATGCCAGAGGAAGCTCACTTGGTACAGAATTTGGGTGAGTTTTGATGAGTTTGGGGCATTTTTCATCACTCTGTGTCTTCAGACAAAGCTGGGGGCCTTTTGTGATGGCAGCTCTGGCCCAGCTGGATCAAGATCAGGGAAATTTGTTTTCGTGTCTTTTTTGCAGGAAGAGCAGCTTGAAAATACCCTAAATTATCACTTTTAATTGTCCTCAGACTTTGCTCACACCTACTGATGGACTGGGACTTTTCTGAGGGCTCTGGTGCTGTCGCAAGTCCCTCAGTCTCAGGCAGGTGCAGAGGATGAACAGATTTAGGAGCTCCAAGTGTTTGTGGCATCTGGGCTGGGATGACATTTTAGAAGCTGTTAAAAAGTTCTTGAGCCCAGAAAATGCTGCAGGAACAAACTGGGAAGTAGGATTGGTGAGAAATTGAGGAATGGTGTGTGAAAAAGGAAAAGAAGGGAGGAAGCTGAAATCTCCAGGGAGGTGTTAAGTGTTGTCTGATTTTTCACCTTTGCAGATTGATGCCAAGAAGAAACAAGTGGAGGAAGCCCAGGAGGAAGTGAAAAAAGCTGAAGATGAGTTTAACGAAACAAAAGATGCCAAAGCAGAAGCGTGAGTGGCTTTTCCTTGGAATCCTCTCTTGCAGAGGGGTCCAGAGGGGGCCTATGGATGGGGGCAGATGTGTTCCCAACACCCCATCAAAACAGAAATGCTCATGTTTGAGATTGGGTCCTTCTTGTCCCATGAAAGTTTGGAAGGTGGTTAAGATCTTGTGGATGGTTCCCTACAGGGACACCTCCCACTCTCCCAGGTTGCTCCAAGCTCTGTCCAAACCTGTCCTTGGAATTCCAGGGATGGGGCAGCCACAGCTTATTTGGGCAGCCCATTCCGGGGTGCTGGATTTTGTTTGCCCACCTTTGGTGGTGGAAATTACATTTTTTTTTGTTAATTTTTAATATTAAAAAAGCATCTCACCAGATCCAAACTCTTGAGGGATAGATTAGTGCTGAACGCTACCTTTCGCTTTGCCATTCCAGGGAATTTCTGGGCTTTGGGACATTCTCTATTGTTCCTTCTCCTTTCCCTCAGGAATACGGAGAAGAAGAAGAAGCTGTTGAAGAGGCTGGAGGAGCAATTGGCCAAGCTGAATGTCCAGGCCACAGACAAAGAGGAGAACAAGCAAATAGCTCTGGGCACATCCAAGCTGAATTACCTGGATCCCAGGATCAGTGTGGCTTGGTAAGTCTTGGGTGTGAAAACACAGAATGGTTTGGGCTGGAAAGGATCTTAAAATTTGTGGTGTTCAGTGGGCAGGGACACCTTTCACTGCTCCAGGTTGCTCCAAACCCCATCCAGCCTGTCCTTGGAGACTTCCAGAGATGCAGTGGAGAGGACACTGCTGGATAACTGGTCCCCACTGGTGTCTTGTGGTCTGCACAGGTGCAAGAAATTCGGGATTCCCATCGAGAGGATCTACAACAAGACCCAGAGGGAGAAGTTTGCCTGGGCCATTGACATGGCTGGTGAGGACTTTGAATTCTGAGCTGGTGCCTTCCACATCAAATCCCAAATCCTGGTCATTCGGTGCTGTTGGGAAGCTTATTTTTTCTTTAATTTGCTGCTGCTGAGGGCTGAGGGTTGTCTGAGTTCAGTGCCTTTTTTTTTGTATGGAAAAATAAACACCTGTATTTCCAGCTGAAACAAGTATTGCCGTTTGGGATTTGGGACTTTTGGAAGTCTTAATTCCTCTTCAGAGTTGCCAAGTACTTGGGATTTGTTTTCTTTCTTCCTCTGGAGTCTTGGAAGGGGATTAAATAAGAGCTTTAATTGTGCTGATCAACAGGATCAGGTCTAATCCTTTCTCCTTGGGGTGGTGGAGCTCTGCTGCCCTTTCCAGACTGAACGGGGTGGATGGGGAAACACGAGGTGATGACAGCAGGAAAACAGGGAACTGCAATATAAAACCCAGGGGATGAACTGGGGAGAAAGTAAAAATCTCAGGATTTTATATTTTGGGAAACTTTGTGCCATTTCACCTCCAGCAGAGGAGAAAGTTGTGCAGTTGCAGAGATATTAAATGGAAAAAACATGGGAGGGAATTGGTGCGATGTCAGGAGAAGGTAGAATGGAAGATGTTGGATTTAAAAGCAGTTTCACATTGCAGGGGGTTAAAATTCACCTTGGCCATGAACAAAGTGTATTTTAAGCACCCACATGTGGTTAAATTTTTGTCTGGGAGAGGACATCTCACTTGAGGCCATGTTTATTTCCTTATTTTCTTCACTTGGCTCAGTCTCTGCTCTTGTATCCAGAGCAGGAACTGAACTGTCCAGACAGAGGTTTAGGAAGTGGGAAGTTTCCTTGGAAATAAGATAATGCTGGGCCAGGCTCTGTGGGATGTGTGATGGGGAGTGGGACCAATATTCCTGGAGCTGCTCCTGTGTTGGGATGACACCTTTGGCATCATCCTTCCCACTCCAGCTGGGAATAGAGCAGGCAGGGATCAACAGCAGAAACTGGTTTGTGTTTGCTGCTTAACTTCCACATCCCCAAAAAAGACAGTATCAGCATATTCCTGGCAGAATTCCCACATCCCAATGAATCCTCGGTGTGAGCAAACTGTTGCTTTGGCAGCAAAACCTTCTGGCACCTCAGGGCTGATGTCCAGGGCTCTGTATTCTAAAGCTCCTGGTGCTTCCCATGTGTTTATTTCCGCTTGTTCTGCTGTTGAAATTGTTGCTGTTTTGGTAGGAAATGGAGGTCTTGGAATGCATTTCATTAAAAATGGGAGTGTTTTTTTTCCTGAGTATCCGTGACTGGAGGCTTTTTGCAACTCATTTCATGTGTGGTTCTGGATGTTCCTTCCCTGGAAGTGTCCAAAGCCAGGCTGGATGAGGTGTGGAGCAGCCTGGGATTGTGGAAGGTGTCCCCTGCCCATGGCATTCCTTTCAATCCAAACCATTCTGGAATTCTATAAAACAAAGGTGTAATTCCAGAAAGGCTGGGTTGTTGCTGTCCCAAATGGTCCTGTCCATCCTCACCCTGTTTTTCCTGGAGTCCTTCAAGTGTTTCTGGTGATATTCCACAGATCTTTCCTATAGCCTAATGCCCAGGAGATTTTCCTGCTTCTCACCCTGTGGAGCAGGATCATGGTCCTATCCCAGAGAGGAGAATTCCTGTCCCAGGCCAATGTTTTGGTGGCTCCAAGTAATGCCAATGTGCTCAGATGACCCTTCCTCACTCTGACCCTTCCATGGTTTCAGCTCTGGTTTTTTCCAATGTTTTTCCTGAAGTTTTCATCCCTGGAAATGCTCAAAAACCCCTCTGGAAATGGCACTTGAGGATATGGTTTAGTGGTGAGCATGGTGATTGGACTTGATTATCCTAAGGGTTTTTTCCAACTTTCTATGATGTTGTAGGCAGAGGAAAACCTGTGTTTGATGCCTTTTGGGTAAACCAAGATCATGACAGCATTTGGTGAAATTCAAAGTCAAAGGTTTAGCATTTTTCCATTGTGATGACTTCCTCTTTTTATTTTAAAAAAGGGAAGCTGTGGTTTGTGACAAAACCAGAAATGACACCTTCCCCTGTGACTTCTTGGTTGCCTAATTTGCTTTTCATAAAAGCCTTTTCTTTCACTGTGGGTGGGAGGAGACCTCGCCCAAAATCTCCCAGGGACAAAGTTGACTGCTCAGGCTGGTACTAGAGCTTAGGGCAGTTCTAGGTACATAATGGAGCTTTAATTAAAAAAAAACAAAAAAACAAACAAAAAAACAAACAAAAAAACCCCCCAAACAAATGAAAAAATCCCCCCAAAAACCATGTGAGGGCTGGGAAGCTTGTACCCTTCCTGCAGCCTGGAGATGTCCTATGATGATGGTTCTGGGCAGTGTTGATAGAAGAGCTTTTGGAGGAGTTAAATTCAGGGGTGGGAGGAGGTGGTGAGAAGTTCCTTGTGTCTTGCTTTGGTATTTGCTGCCCTTGCCCAGACTCTTCCCAGAAATCCAGGGTTGGGAGGATCTTTGGAGGGCTTGAGTTCAATCTTCTCAAAGGAGTGTCAGCTCTGGGTTGTTCAGGGTTTAATTTCAGTGTTTCAACAGAGGGAGATTGCTCCACCATCTCTCAGGGTCACTGTTTTGGAAATGAATCACTGCCCTGGCAAAGCTTTTCCTTCCCTATGTCTGGTTGGAGTTTCCCTTGATGCACCTTGGAGGCAGCTGCTCGTCCTTTGTGCAGAGCCAGAGCTGGGTTATCCTTGGACACCAACTCCATGATTGTCCCTGTTAAAGGCAGCAGCTCCACCTCCCCTCAGCCTGTCCTGTTCCACGGGATCACTTAGCCCCAAATTCTGGGACTTAGAACTTAAAATCAAAGAATCACAGACTAGTTTGGGTTGGAGGAGACCTTAAAGATCTTGGAATTCAACTCCCTGCCATGGGCAGGGACACCTTCCACTATCCCAGATTGCTTCAAGTCTCATCCAACCTGGCCCAGGACACTTCCAGGGATCCTGGAGCAGCCACATCTTCTCTGGGCAGCCTGTGCCAGGGCCTCACCACCTTCACAGGGAAGAATTCCTTCCCAACATCTCATCCATCCCTGCCCTCTGGCAGTGGGAAGCCATTTTCTGTGCCCTGTCACTCCATTCCTTGTCCCAAGTCCCTCTCCAGCTCTCCTGGAGCCCATTAGGCACTGGAAGGAGCTCTGAGGTCTCCTTGGAGCCTTTTCCAGGCTGGACATTCCCAGCTCTCCCAGCCTGGCTCCAGAGCAGAGGGGCTCCAGCCCTTGGAGGATGTCTGTGGCCTCTTCTAGACTTGCTCCAACAGCTCCACATCCTTGTGCTGATGATCCCAGAGTTGGATTCAGTGCTTCAGTTCTGGTGCCCTCAGTGCAAGGATGGCTGGGGCCTCCATAAAAGCAACTCCTCTTCCCACTGAGGCTGTTTGAGCAGCTGGAAGTTCCAGCGGGATCCATCCCTGCTTGTTGCTTCTGCATCAGCATCCTGGAGATTCAGGACCATCGGCCAGAGCTGTGCACTTCACAAACCTTCCCACGCCTCCCTCAGAGGGATGAGTCACAATCTTGCTCTGTGTCCAACAGATTATTGGTCCTCCTGGATGAGAAAACCCCACCAGCCTCCTGTTTTCCAGAGCCCCATTGCACAGTTTCAGGTTGGCAGGGCTCCTCCCCTCACCTGGCCCATCAGATGTTCTAAATCATGGGGTCATTTAGGTTAGAAAAGCCTTTTTAAGTTCATCAAGTGCAGCCGTTAATTGCTGCGTTCACCACAAGACAATGTCCCCATGTCTTTTATATCCCTCCAGGAACGGTGACTCAGCCACTTTGGGGAAGGGAGCTCATCAGCTCCGCCAGGCTGCTCTCTCATCTGCTTAATGATGGGGCCTTCAAAGTAAAGGAGGGATGGAATTTTGGCCGATTTATCTTAACTGGTGTCGAGAGGGAAGGGGAGGTGATGGAGCACTTGCTGCTTCACCCTTGTATCCAGTCCCTGGAGTGATGGCATGAAAGGAAAACCACCCACCTGCAGCCTGGTAAAAACCCCCGGGGGGTTTTGAGGAAGAAAAAGGTGGAGGATTTCCAGAGGGGTTTTTCCTCCCTGCCCTTCTCCCCGTGAGGTCTGATGTTGCAAAAGTGAGGAGGAAAAAAAAAAAAAAAAAAGAAAAAGGGGAAATATGGGAACAGAGGCTTTCAAGGGAATGTTTTGTCAGCTAGAGGGGAAAGGGGAAGGACGTTTGAGGCTGTGGATGCTGTGATTCTGACGCTGTCTCTGAACTCAGTGAGTTGAAGGCATTTCCTTTTTCAACCTCTTTTGGTGGGAGACAAGAGCGTGGCTGTGGTTTGGCATAAATAATGCATGTGGCTGAAAGAGCTCCCCGGATTTGTGTCCCTTCATACTCAGCCAGGCTCAGATGGATGGAAAATCAGCTCGAATTGCAGAGCCATTCTCCCAGGCCAAGTGTTTGTTTGGAAGTGCTGATGCCAAGGAAAGTGGCTGCAGGGAGAGCAGCCTGGGAGAAATCAGATCCCTGGGATAAACTGGTTAGTGAGGGGCAGAGGAAAGGCTTCCAAGGAAGGATGGAACTCCAGGATCCCAGGTTTGTACCCCTGGGAGAAGAGCTGGCACTGGCTGTGGGGTGAGGATGGCTGCACTTCCTGGGTCTCCCACTAGGAACGCGTGGATAACATCTAGCCGGGCTCTTCCTATCCCTATTTTTGGTCAGTGGACGCCTCTGTTACTCAAAATAAAGTAAAGAATCAGGAAAAGCTCAGCTGAGTTGTCCCAAGCTCTGAGGTTGGCTTCCCCAGACTTTATTCCTGAGCCATTGCAGGCTGGAGCAGGAGAAATCCCAATAAATTGCTTTGTTAATATTCTTAATCCCAGTTGGGATTAAGCTGCAATTATGATTTGATTGCCTTGGCTCAGGAATAAACCTTGGGATAAAGGCTCTCCCAGCTGCAGGGAGGCTCCTGTGTTCCTTCTGCTGCCATGAGCCTGAAAGGAAGAGGGATCGCGGAGTCAGGGATCGGTTTGTGTTGGAAAGGACTTTCAAGACCATGGAATTCCATCCCCCTGCTGTGAAGGGGTTTGCTCCAAGTCCCATCCAGCCTGGACTTCAACACTTCCAGAGATGGGGCAGCCACAGCAACTCTGGGAATTCCGTTCCAGGGCTTCACAGGGAAGAATTGTTTGCCAAAATCCCATCTAACCCTGCCCTGTGGGAATGGGAAGCCATTCCCCCCGTCCTAGGAAAAAAAAAAACAAACCTCTGCCAAATGAAGTGATGTCTCTCCAGACTGTAGGAACTTCCAGAGATTCTCTGGGATTGCCTTGTGTTGCAGGAGGCAGACAGCTGATTGCTTCCCAAAAAAATGCCCTGTTTCCAGGTGGGTGGGTGGCATTCAGGCTGCCCCTCCTCTTGGAAATGGATTTTCCTGACAGGATGGGATAACAAGGAAGTCTCCAATCCCTTCCCAGGGTCACTTGGAGTTGAATGAGCTCATGCTGTGGAATCTCTTCCATCTCTTTCTCAAGGTTTGGTTGGGGATTTTCTACTTCTGAAGGCTGGATTTGCCAAAGTGGAAGAGAATAGAGTGGCAATTAACTCAACCAGTTTTAACTGGGGCTCCTGTTCCAATCTGGGTTCCAATGCTGTCCCCCAGGCAGAAAGAGATTTTGACTTTCCCACAGTTCATTCCTGGTGTAGGAAGCAGCAGGAGGGAACACCTGGAGAGCTTAAATTTCTACCCCCACCTCTCTCCTGTGCATCCCTGGGTCCAATAATGGATTTCTGATAAAAACAGGTACAGATTGAACTCATGTCCTCAAATTCTGCTGCTGCTGGGGCTGGGAGTTGAAGGTGGTGAGGGGAGATAAACTAGACCCAGAAAGTCTGGCTGCTCTTTCAAGCCCAGGAAATTGGCACAATCCCTTAAAAAAAAAAAAAAAAAAAAAAAAAAAAAGGGCTTCTCTTCCTTTGTCTGTGGGACTCTCTACTGGATGAGCCATGATTTCATTCTATTTTTCCTCCAGCCACTTGGGCAGGCTTTGGAGTGTGGCGCTTTCAGCAAAAATTTGGCTGAACTGAGGCTACATAACCCCTGACTCCCTTCTGTGATTAAAAAAAAGGTATATTTATTTTTTATTTATTCTATTTGTTTGATTTCCCTCTATGTTCTCACATTTGACAGAGACTGTGCTGGGTCATCCTCACAGGGCCCTCCTGGGTGCTGGAAAAAACAAAATAACACCACAAAAATGACAAAAGCAGGAGATAAAATTCCAGAAATAGAAAAGAGAATTGTTCAATCCAGGTCTTCCTCTTGGAGCCCAAGACAACGTTGTTCGTTATCCCTTTAATTTGGTAGTTTCTATGGATGAGTCTGCCCTGCTCAGGTGAGACCTGTCTGGAGCACTGTGTCCATATCTGGGATCAGAAGGATATGGAGCTGCTGGATGAGTCCAGAGGAGGCCACAGCGATGCTCCAAGGGCTGGAGCCCCTCTGCTCTGGAGCCAGGCTGGGAGAGCTGGGAATATTCACCTGGAGAAGGGAAGGCTCCAGGGAGACCTCAGAGCCCCTTCCAGGGCCTAAAGGGGCTCCAGGAGAGCTGGAGAGGGACTTGGGGAAAGGGATGGAGTGACAGGACACAGGGAATGGCTTCCCACTGCCCAAGGGTGGTGAGGGGCTGGAATGGAATTTCCAGAGAAGCTGTGGCTGCCTGATCCTTGGAAATGTCCAAGGCCAGGTTGGATGTGGCTTGGAGCAACCTGGGATAATGGAAGGTGTCCCTGTCCCAGGGAATTAGAGGGATTAACTTCCAGACAGAACAACTCAAGCACTGTTGAAATTCAGACTTCACATTTTCAGGAGCAGCAGCAAAGGGCTTTTTTATGAAGAGACATAGGCCCTTCCAACACAAGCCATTCCATGATTTCGCTACAGGGCCACCAGCTTTGAGGTTGTAAAACCTCTGGATTCAGGCTTCTTAGATTTGCTTGGACTGAGTTTGTCTTGACCTGCCTGCAGCTTTTTTTTTTTTTTTTTTTCTTCGCCATTTTTTTTTTTTTTTTTTTAAGTCTTGACTAAATGGGAAGAGTAATTTTCCTAATTGACCAAGTGGTTCTGGCTAATTAGTTCTGCTTTTGTTTAGCTTTGTATGGAGCAGCTGTAGATTTCTATAAATAGCAGTACCAAGCCATAATTCAGCGCAGGATGAAGGATTCGAGCCTCTGATCCAAGGACACAGAACACGGAAATTCTGCCTTGAAGGTCTTGAGGAGGGTAAATGTGGGATGGGAGAGAAGGGCAGGTATGGAATGATTGGATGGGGTGAGGCCCTGGCACAGGTTGCCCAGAGAAGGTGTGGCTGCCCCATCCCTGGAAGTTTTCAGGCTGGATGATGATCTGAGTAACCTGGAATATTGGAAAGTGCTCATGGCAGGGGGTTGGGTTGAGATGACTTTCAAAGCCCCTTCCAACATAAATAATTCCATGGTTCCAGGAGTTGTCTGCAAAACAGGAATTAACATTCATGGAAAAGCCTCCATCCAGATTTCCCCCTGTTGTTCTGCATAGGATTATTCTTGATTTTGCTGGAGCAGGCAAGACTTGGATGCTCCTTGAGATGCATTTCCTGCCTTAGGATATTCTATGGAGTCACAGGAGAGAAATACACATGGGCACAGTGGGAACAAGCCCTTCCTACGCCTCCAGGATTGACCTCAGTTGGACAATCAAAACTGGGGTCCTGGTCCTCACAGAGTGGTTTCTCCTGGCTGGGCACAGCACCATGGAAATCCAGGAATACCCATCCTGGGGTATTTAGGAAGCCAATAGAGAGGGATGTATTAAGAGCTGGGCTGGAGGTTGGTTTTCCTTCTTGCTGTCACAGCTCCCAGAAAAACCTGGCCTGCAGACTTGGAGTGCCCCTGGAAGCTTCTTGTCCCACCCTGATTCCTCAGGATCATGGGATGGTTTGGGTTGGAAAAGACCTTAAAGCTCATCTTGTCCCATCCTCTGTGAGTGGGGACATCTTCCTCTATCCAGAGTTGCTCCAAGCCCCATCCAGCCTGGCCTTGGAAACTTCCAGGGATTCCAATTTATGTGGAAAACCTGTGCCAGCGCCTCACCATCCTCATGGGGAAGAATATTTTCCCAATATCTCATATGAACATTCCCTCTACATACACCATTAAAAAAACCAAACAATTCCAAGATGTTTATTGTTTATTCTCTTTTTATGGAGAGCTGACTCATAGCAGGACTGGTGGTTGGGAACACATTGCTCATGGAATTACACAGGGAATAAAACAAATGGGAGTGAGTAGGAGGACAATCCAATCCAGATCAGCACAGCCCTAGCTCTCTGAGTGCCTCAGACAGATGGAAATTTCAGAAGGTTTATGGAGAAAAAAAAAAAAAAAAAAAAGTCTTGAAAGTAATGGTTTTACAGCTGCAGTGGTATTGTTCCAGTGTCCTCTCTGGAGAAGGTCTGGGATTTTGGATATGAGATTTTCAGGGATGGTCCTACTTGGTCAGGTCAAAGCTGTGCTGAGGAACATATTAACAATTAAAAAGTGTGGGCAGGTGTTTAATTTTCCATGTATTATTGGTATAGATTCTATGACAGCTCTTCTGCAGTGATTCCGGCTGCAGGGAAGCTCAAAGGGCTGTTGGATCCCCACATTAATTTCCCCAGTTACAGGTGTAATCCTTTTTTATGACTTAATCCAGATCCAGCTGGGATTTGGGCAATACAGGAGACACCATAAAATTAGCTAATATCCTTAACCAGGGATTTGACATATCTCTGGGGCACTATTTCCCTGCCCTGCTTGGAAGATTTGCCAAGGGCAAATCCTCAGGATTTCAACACCTTGGTGTATCCCAGCCCTGGGCTGCCCACGCTTGGTTCCTGATCCTGAGTGTCTCTTCCCCATGGAAATAGACATGGAGAGCACCCAGGAATGGGGAAAAGTGTGGAAGATTGGCAGGAGCAGCCACAAGGATCAATGATTTGACATGCAAAGGACTGAAGCCTGTGTGGGATGAACTCCAAGCTCCTCTTGGTTTCCTGGGAATCTGAGCACCTGTGAGGGTCTGAGATGAGGCCAGGTCTGTCAGGGGCAGGGTGGTGACACCTCACCTTGGTGTCCTGATTTTGATGAGGTCACAACCAGGCAGGAGGCAAAGAATGAGCCTTGCAGGATCAGCACAGAGAAATCCCTGTGGAGAAGGGATGGAAAAAAAGAGGAAGGGGAAATCAGCATTCACTGTCATTGGGTCAGTAAGGCAAAAGCTGGAGCTCTCACTCATCCAGGAGGTGCTCAACACACGCAACTCCTCTTCTCCCAGGGCCATGTGTCCTTCAAAGTGCTGTCATTCCTGGAAAAAAGTGGTGCCATATTTGGCCTCCTCCTCCTTCAAATAGTCCACAAAAAATGAAATATGGGGAGCAAGACTCTGCAATTGCTTCAATGGATTTTATTTAGGGCTGGAATATCCCTGGAGCTGAGAACCAATTCCATCCTGCAACCTCTGATGTGCTAAGAGTGGGTGGGAAATAGCAAAACAGAAGGATAGATGGAATTATCTGGGAATCCTCTGGGATGACACCTGAGAAGGGATGAGGCAGGTGTATTACCCTCTCACCACAGGGAAGCCGAGTAGATAAAAACTTCAGGACAGATAATAGGAAATGGTCCTATAAAGCCAATCCATGATGTTTCTGCCCTTCCTCATCACTGGGTTTCCAGTGTGGATACTTTTCTGAGGCCATTTTTGAGAAGAACCCAGTATAAGGCCCCCCAGAATGAGCAGAACCCTGTTCTTTGACTTCTAATCTGTGTTCTACATCCAGGAAAATTCAACAGGCAGAACATTCCAGAGGCCAGGCAAACAAAGCCACATTTCCATGGCTCCAACACAGGCGTGTAGTGCGGTGTTCCAGAACCAAGAGTAAAATCCAGGATCAGGTTCTCATCCTGAAGGATGTGATTCAAATGCCTGCAAGGGCCTGATCTCCAAGGATGAACCTAAGCTAGGGAAATAAACAGTTGCTAGGAACATCCCTGGTCTGGAACATCACCCACAACATTTAATTAATTGGTTTAATTGTTGACACATTCCCTGGAAAGGTTCTAGGATGGATCAACCATCATTCCTCCATGGAATATCTGGAATAAAACAGAGGAGGTGGCACAAAGGAAGGACCATTCCCAAGAGACTGGTATCTGCCTCTTGGCCTCTGTGCTGGAGATGGTTCTGAAAAAACTGACTTTACTGCCACAGCTGTAGCCTTTGGATACTGGGACACCTTTTTTCCAGATCCACCCTGACCCAGCCAAGCCTTCCATGCTCCAGTCATGCTCCTTCCATGTGATGGCCATCCAGGGTGACACCACCATCCTGAGGCTGCTGAGGAAATGCCAGCCATGGCAGTGCCACACCTCACACCTTCATCACACATCACCTGGGCCGGGATGGTAGCTTCCCAAATATTCAGTTCAGTGGGCCACCAGCAACCCCCAAAATGGGAATTGACCCATCGTGCACTTCTGTCTATCATCCTACTTGTCCCTCAAACCGCTCCTGCCAGTGGAGCTGTGGTGGACCACTTCCCATGGCCTTGGAGATCCTCTGCTGGCTGTCAGTGAGGAGCAGATTTGAATCCCTGGACTTGGTGAATTCTCTCTGGATCTGTCTCAGGCAGGAGATGGTTGTGTCATCAGTGCTTGGAACAGAGGGAATAAATGTTATTAGTCATGGAATAGTTTGGGTTAAAAGGGACCTCAAATACCATCTTGTTTCAACCTCCTGCCAGGGGCATGGTCATCCCAAGCCCCATTCAACCTGGCTTTGAACACTTCTAGGGGTGGGGAGTTCAAAATCTCAACCACACTGAAGAGCAACACAATTATTTTTCCATTTTTCTCCCTCAAAAATCCAGTCAAAACTGGCGAAAACAAGAGGACAGAGCTTTTCCAGGTGCCCCCACTGCTGCAGGACGCTGAGCCTCGGCTTCCCAGGCTGACTTCCAGACTCCCCCAAGGAGTCACCCCTGACGCAACCATGAATCAGGCTGGCCAATCCTTATTCCCTGGGACAGGTCATGCTCTTTGGTCACTGCCTTGTGACACTTGGCAGCACTGACACACCTCCTCCGGCATTCCTGGGGCACGCGCTCCCTGAGCCTGGCACTATTTCATCTCTTGGGCAAGAGATGTGGTTTATCCTCTCCACACCCAGGTGTAGATCCAAGGAAGAGGAATGGCTGATGCCCCTGGGGTTATCAGGGCTGACTTCCCCATCCTGTTGATCCGGTTTTACGTCAGCAGAATCCGTGGTGTCAGAAACCTCTGAAATATCTGGGAATTGAGTGGAAGAAAAGCCCTCTGCAAGATTTCCCCAGATTTTGTTTCCTTGAAAAGAAAGATGTGGTGGGTTTTGGTGTCTCTTTGAACTTCCTCTGGCCGTGTCTTCACTCTAGTCAGTGACTGATCCCATTGGATGCTCTGAATGTCTTGGATGAGCATCTCCTCAATTTCAGGGAATTTTGCTCCTCTCACTTGGCTCCTGCCAAGAAAATCATGTTACCTTCAGTCATTTTAACCCTCACCTCATCCATCTTTCTTCCACATGTTTTTGCACCCTCTGCCTCTTCTGCTTCTCTATCTCCTAAATCCCAGGCTGTGTAAGTCTCTGCTCTCTTCCTGCAGGATGGAGAAGAGATAAGCAGACACCTGATTGCCCAAGTGGCTTCACTCCAAGGGGCTCCTCCTGCTTCTCCCTCTCTGCTCCTTGGTGGCTTGGTGATTCACGGAGATGTCCGCTGATATCCAGCACTAAACATCCTGATAACTCTTTCCTTGGAAGCCTAAGTGGGACAGGCAGTTAGATGGAAGCCCCAGAAGGGATGAAGTTATCAGCTCCAGCTCCACCCTCTTCATGCAGAAAAATCGTGAAGGCTGAGAACATTTTTGTCTGACTGGTATTGAACAAGACTTTGAATTGGATGCTCCATGGAAAAAGGGACAAAGATATTTTTAACCCTTGCTGGAAGTGTTCAAAGCCAGGTTTGGATGGGGCTAGGAGGCACCTGCAAGGTGTCCCTGTCCTTGTCAGGGGGTTGGAATGAGATGGTCTTTAAGGTCCACTCCAACCCAAACCATTTGATGATTTTATGATTTAAGACTCTTAAACAACCGAGTTATGCGTTTCCTGCCCCTGTGAATATCCAGCTTGGCTTACCCTGACTGTAGATGTTGGGAGTCCTCCAGATTTAACCCTGGAAATGGACTCGGCATAATCTACCCGGACAATTCCAATAATTTACGTCACTTGTTCACATTTTCCTTGGAGAAAAGGAAGCAACCTGGCCACAGATGCGATGATCGGAACAAAACCCCCACCCAGACACCAGCAGCACTGCTGGCCTGACCAGAGATGAATTAAAGGATTAATCCCAATAAATGGTGTGAATTCCCAGAGCGCTTTCACTGCTCCCTGGAATCGTCAGCACAGCCTGAAGGCAATGCCGAGGTGAGAACACAACCCACGTGCATTCCTGGCCTCTCATCTAATCCATGATCCCTGCCCACTCTTTCCAAATCATTGGCTTCCTCATCACTCGGTCCAAAGGCAGGGAAGATTTATATCCTGTCCCCAGGTGAGGGTGTTTTTCCTGGGCTGCGGAGACAACTGGGAGAAGATGAAGTTCTCCCTTCTTGCGGTGCTGGCTTTGGTCCTGTTTGCAGCTCAAGGTGAGGTTTGCTCCTAGATAAAGTACAGCTGAGTGTTTTAAAGGTAGGAGTGCCTCATATCCAGGGAGAGCAGTCATGGAAGAGAGCTCCTCAGCTCTTGGAATGGTGCCGGTGAAGGACACAGTGCTCGTTTTGGGTGTTTTTTATCTAGAATCTCAGTCTAGGTATGCGAAAAGTTTATTTTCTGACTGGAAATTTTCCTGTCCTACTGGATTTTTTTATAGAAACAAGACAGAAAAAAGGAGGCAGTTCCCACTGGTCTGCCTTTGAGAGACCTTCCAGGGTGTTTTCCTGTCGGGGTGGTGCAAGGCTGTGGTTATTCCTAAATTTTGATGAAGACAGCACAATGTTCTGTGTTCCTGGTCCACGAGGGCCACACCTCCAACATCTGGCCCTGTGCAGATGTTTCTACCCGTCTCCAAGACCCCACAGCTTGCTGACTTCAGAGATTTTGGGACAAAGTCAGGGAATTAGGGAGAAGTTGGGATGTGGGCTGAACGGGTCAATAGTGATGGGTATTTGCATAGTAATTGTGTTATAGATGGTACATTTTATTTCATGGAGAGATGGTAAATTAAATCAGAGCCTTTTTTAAGGAATATGATCCTATATCATCTATAGACCAGAGAGAATAAGTCTTATCTTCATTTTTTAGAGAGGGAGACAGGCTTTGCCAGTGCTTGGAATTGTGCCACACGTCTGGTGCAGAAAAAGAATTCCTCAGAATAGTTATTTCTGGCTCATTGTAGCCTAAGAATACCTTTCTGCTATTTAGCTTTGTTCACTCACCAGAACAGTGATCCTGACAGATTTCCAAGTGTTAACAAGGCCCGGGAGACAGGGAGGTTGTCCTCAGTGCCAAAATGAAGCCTGGCCTAATCCACGTTGGATTATCCAGGCAGTAAAAATTAAGCATTCTCTGCATGTGTCCTAGGGCTGAATTCTCACAGCAAAGAGTGAAAAATCCTTCTCCTCATCTTCTTTGTCCTTTAAACCAAGTTCTGGGTTTCTTTTTGGGGGCACTGATGTCCCACCCAAAGACAAAAGTGTGGGAGCCTGACTTTTCTAAGCTGTGGAGGTCCCAATTAACCCTCTTCATCTGCCAGTGCTTTCTGCCTAATTAGGCTGCAGTTTAATAGTCCCCAGCAAGTAGAAAAAGTGACCCCAGGCCTTGGGACATCCTTGGAAACTCCTCCAGGAGTCCCTGCCCTTCCCTGCTTCAAGCATCACATTAAACTTGGTGTCCTCGGCCTATCATATTGGAGGAGGGGAAATTTAAGTTGGACACATGGAAAAAAATTCTTCCCTGTGAGGGTGATGAGGCCCTGGCACAGGATTCCCAGAGAAGTTGTGGATGCCCCATCCCTGGAAGTGTCCAGGGCCTGGCTGGATGTGGCACTGGAAGAGTGGATTGGGTCTTTCAGCTCCCTGGCTTTTACCAGACCTGCACCTTGTGTATTTGAGATTCCATGAAAAGTAGAGGATAATTTTCTGCTGCTGGCATTTCACAGAATCCCAGAATCATTTAGGTTGGAAAAGACCTCCAAGATCCTCAAGTCCAACCTTTGATCACCACCAGAGCTCTGAGGGTCATGTCCAGGCGTTCCTTGGACACCTCCAGGGACAGGACTCCACCACTTCCCTGGGCAGCTCCTTCCGATGCCTAACCACCCTTTCTGTGAAGAAATTCTTCCTGATGTCCAACCTGACCCTCCCCTGGTGTAGTTTGAGGCCTTTTCCTCTTCTTCTGTCCCTTGTTCCCTGGGATCAGAGCCTGACCCACCCCTGGCTGTGCCCTCCTGTCAGGGAGTCATGGAGACCCCCTGAGCCTCCTTTTCTCCAGGCTGAGTTTCCTCAGCTGCTCCTGGTGCTCCAGACCCTTCCCCAGCTTCCCATTTCCTTCTCTGGATGTGCTCCAGCCCCTCAAAATCTTTCTTGCCCTGAGGGGACAAAACTGGGCGCAGGATTTGAGGCACGGCCTCACCAGGGACGATCCCTGCCCTGCTCCTCCAGGCCTCACCATGGCTGGCACGAGCCAGGACAATTCCATCTCCCTCTGATGCCTTGGGAAGGCTGACCTGAAAAAAAGACTGGACACAGCTGGAGAATAAAGTAGATATTTATTGAAAGGCCTCTAGGATACACCTTGGGCAGGACAGGGCCTGACCAGGGCTACACCCAAGGTGGACCAAGAATGGTCACAAAATGGATGACTGGTCATGAGGTCTTACATTTATATATATAAGTTTTGGTCCATTTGCATCTTGGGGTTTAATTGTCCAGTTACAGCTTCATGTTATGAGGTCTCATTCTTCTTGTTCCTTCCTTCAGTCCATCATTGTTTGTGCTTTTGGGCCTGAAAGTTGTCCTTGGTCTCCAGCAGGAAAAGGATTTGTTTTGTCTCCCTGCTCTGTGAAGAGCTGAGTGACACTTAATGTGAGGCTCAGAACTGCACCCTCGGGCAGCACAGAATCTGAAATACATGAAAGCTAAAGCTTAAGGCATCACCTCTTCCCTGTTTTGTGTCCCTCCCTGCAGCCAGTGCCCTGTACTGCTACACCTGCAACTGGGAGCAAAGTAACTGGAGGTGCCTGAAGGCCGAGAAGTGCTCGGACGAGGACCAGTACTGTGTCACCAACGTGGCCTCGGTGGGAATTGGTAGGTGCTGCCTCTGCATCCCCTCCCAAGTGCTCAGGAATGGGCTGTGAGGTCTGGGCTGGGTTTGTGGGGGGCTGAGGAGTCGTTGGGAAGCACGAGTGGGAGGTGGAGCCTTTCCTAACCTGGCCTAGCATTCCTGGAGGTTTGAAATCCTCCTCCCCGTCACACACTGGGATTGTCCTCTTCAGCTGTTTTATTCCTGCGTGGAAAATCAGGGGGGGGGCAATGAGAGAAGAGGAAGGATCCTTCAGAGGAAGGATAAATAAATTTGAAATTTGATTCCTTGCTCCCTGGGAGTAGAGTCCAATCCCAGTTTGGCTGCACCCTCAGGGAGTTGTGGAGAGTGAAAAGTTCCCCTTTGAGCCTTCTTTTCTCCAGGCTGAGCCCTGCAGCTGCCTCAGCTACTCCTGGTGCTCCAGACCCTTCCCCACCTCCATCCCCTCCTCTGGACATGCTAGAGCTCCTAATGTGTTGCAGTGAGGGGCCAAAAACTGACCCCAGGGGTGTGGCCTCAGCAGTGTCCAGAGAGAGGAACAATCACTGACCAGCTCCTCCTGGTCACACTTTTTCTGATCCAAGACAGATATAGAGGGAAGCATAATGATTTCCCTCGAATGGAGAAGCCTGGAATTGTGATTTAAATCCAGGAATGAATGTCATTATACACTTAAAAATATGACATGAGGATCCATGCTGAAGTGTTGGATGCCTAGCATAGATATGGAATTCCTTGTGCAGGAGGTCACCAACAATTCCTGGGCTGTGGGGGGACAATGGGACTCACCAACCCAACCCCATCCTGCACAAGGATCACCGGACAAACCCCGCTGCTAACCCACTCTCTCCCTTCTCTGGGCCAGGCTCTCTGTCCATGTGGAAGAGGATCACCAAGAAATGCTCCAGCACCTGCCCACACCACAACTTCCTCCTGGGCCTGATCACCTACACCTCCTACTGCTGCCAAAGCTTCCTGTGCAACCTGGCTGCATGCCCTGGGCCCCGCCTGGCTCGCCCATGAGGTGTCCCATTCCATGTCCTATTTCAGCTGCCCCGTGCTCCTGGGAGAAAATGGACCCTAAGGACTGAAGAGCTTGGCCAGATTCCCCCAGGAGGGTGTGGACATTGAGCATGAGGAATGGATAAAGCATTGTGGTTCTTTTGTCCTGTGGTGTCTCTCCCAACCTTCTTCTCGTTTTGTTCTCAGCCCTGAGCTCTGTGGCTTCAGCATCCCCACCAGAGCTCTGAGTGCCACATCCAGGTGTTCCTTGGATGCCTCCAGGGATGGGGACTCCACCACCTCCCTGGGCAGCCCCTTCCAACACCTGACCACCCCTTCTGTGAAGAAATTCTCCCTGATGTCCAACATGAACCTTCCTTGGTACAACTTGAGGCTGTTTCATCCTGTCCTTTGTTCCCTGAGAGCAGAGCCTGACCCACCCCTGGCTGCACCCTCTTTTCAGGGAGTTTTGGAGAGTCAAAAGGTTTCCCTGGAACCTCCTTTTCTCCAGGCTGAGCCTCTTTCCCAGCTCCCACAGCTGCTCCTGGTGCTCCAGACCCTGCCCCAGCTCCCTTTCCTTTCTCTGAACACTGAGGCTCCAACCCCTCAATGTCTGTCTTGTCATGCTCTATCCTGCAGTTTTGAGAGGGAGATGCTCCTTCTGCACTTCCTCTGTCTCCAGAGGGGTTTCTCCTGGAATTTTATCCTATTTTGGGTACAGTTGGAGCCACAGAGCAGAAACTTCTGGGCAAAATTAACAACCCCTCTTATCTGCAGGTCTGTCCCCTCCTCCACTTCCAGCATCCTTGGGAATCCTTTCCGTCATTGCTTTGCTGTTGTTGGAGCCACACGACATCACCCAGGGCCAGCAGCTCCCTGGACTCACAATTCCTACCACTCAGAATTGTGTCTTCCAGCAATCCATTAATTCACCTTTTCCTCAGACATCCTCCAAAGCAACAGCAGGGTAATGATCATGGAATATCCTGAGCTGGAAGGGATCCACAAAGATCATCAAAGTCCAGCTCCTGGTCCTGCACAGAACAACCCCGACAATCCCACCCTGTGCCTGAGAGCTTTTTCCAAGCGCTTCTGGAACTCTTGGTGCTGTGACCACTTCCCTGGGGAGTTCCAGTGCCCAAAGACCCTCTGGATGAAGAGCCTTTTCCTAAAATCCAGCCTAACCTTCCCTGACATATCTCCAGTTGTTCCCTCAGGTCCTGGGCACCAGAGAGAAGAAATTGTTTGCTTCCCCTCATGAGAAACATTTGCAGCATTTGGGTTGAGCTGCTGAGGAAACTTGGAGAGGTTTACAGAGATTCCAGAGAGGCCAGATATTTGATAGAGGTGTTTCCAGAGGCTGCAGAGAAACGAGGGTAAAAAGGAGCTGGAAAAACAAACAACGACAAGACAACAGGTGTTTTTCATTGCCAGCTGTGCCCTGAGTGCCTCTCATTTCTCCTAAACAACACTTTTTTGGAGGAATTTTGCTCTGGAAAAATCATGGGATTGCTTTAACTCGAGTCAAAGCTCCCAGATCTGCAAAACATTGCTCAGCCAAGGGATGACGTTCTGTGTTGTGCTTCCAACCGAAGCCTGGTAAACAACAACAACAATGGGGACAAAAGGGGCTTTGAGCAGTGCTGAGCAGGGCTGCCTCGGGCTGGAGCCTGGGGCTGCTCAAGTTACAGGATTTCTTCCCAAGTTCTGCAGAACAGGGAATTTTCAGGGATGTGTCTCTCTTCTATTAATCAACTTCTGCTTTCCTTCACCCCCTCCTACAGTGTGAAGGAGCCTTTTCCTCTTATTTACAGCAGGATCTCTTCCCAACCATCTTTGGGAATTTTTATTTTTCCCATCCTAAAGCAATTCAGGCCCCTTCCCTTCCCTCAACCCAAAGCTCTTAATTTACTCATCATACAATTTTTCCTCATAAAACCAACAAAAAAACCCAACAAAAACACAACAAAAAAACCAAAAAGGATTTGTGTGTTGTTTCTCCTGCGTGCCAAAATTTTTCCGCTCTCTGAAAGCACTGAGGAATCCCAGTTGGACAGACTCTAATAATTAATATTTCATTGGGTTGGATTTATTCTTCCTGCAGTCGTGGAAACAGAGGCTCCCTCAGCCTGCAGGAAAACACAGTCGGGAATTATTTTTTGCTGCTTTAAAGCAAAACTGGCTGGGTGGGTTTTTTTGCTTGATTTGCTGTGCCTTTGCTGCAGAAAAACTTCCTTGTGTCCATGGAAAATAAATTATCCTGTGCATGGTTGAAGAGCAAAGGGTTATTTTTTTTACAACATAAAAAATAAAGTAAAAGAGAGGAAGTTTAGATGGAGATATTGGAAAGAAAATCTTTATTGGGAAGGGAGCGAGGCCCTGGAATGGATTTCCCAGGGAAGCTGTGGCTGCCCCATTCCTGGAAGCGTCCAAGGCCAGGTTCGATGGGGGTTGGAAGGTGTTCCAAAGGCAAAGGGTAGCACTGGATGATCTTGAAGGTCCCTTCCAACCCAAACCGTTCCATGATCCTATAAATCTCACTGCAGCTCATGGAAATCCCTCCCCCTGTAATGCCAATCAACCCTGGTAGCAATTACTCCTCCCCAAGACATCTGAGATGTGCAGGGAGGAGAGGAGGGTGTGATTCCCAACCACTAATTTTGGCCAGGAATTAGGGCCAATCAGGACCACGGGGAGATGGGAGTCATTAACACACGGATGAGGCTGCCCAGAAAATTACACCTGAGAAGTGTCGGGCAAGGCAACGTCCACCCTTGGATTGGGAAGCTGTTTGGAGGATCCTAAACAAAAAAGGGTCGTAAAAACCTTTTTCTCCTCACTCCAGACCACTCTGAGCTTTTCTTCCCATCCAAAGACTTCTACAGAGGTGAAGATGCTCCAGAGGCCCATCCCGGTGTTATTGCAGGAATCTGGGGAAGGAACACCCAACCTGATGAACATGGGGACAGAAGGGAGGGGGGAGATATTGTTCTCCAAGGCATGGAAAAAGCTCTTTGGAGGAAGAATCCCCTGAGCGTGGCACTGAAAGAGGCAGCACAAAGCAAACACAGAGAGCCCTTTCAGCGCCTGGAGCCGGCAGGATCACGTGGAATTGAGATGGAGCAACAATCCCAAATGGAATAATAAATGCCTGGCTGTGGGTAATTATCAGTTTAAATAGCTCAGGGATGAGGTGTTGGATGGAGTTGTGACGTGGGTCCTTCAGGTCCAGGACAGTTTTCACCCTTCATCTCTGTCATCAGAACCACCAACAGCCAAATCTCGTGGAGAAATTTATCCCCGTGCCAATCCACGTGTGTGGGCAAGGCTGAGGAGTGCTGGGAGGGGAGGGGGGAATGGGATAGAGCCATTCCAAACCTTGGAAAAGAGGGAGAGGAATTCCCAAGGCAAGGATCCATGGGAGAGGGGACATCAGGTGGTGACATGGGACCAGTGGTCACACTGTCCCCCTGCCACCCCCACCATGAGATGAGTGTTGGGCCAGGCAGGAAAACCCCAAACCTTCTCTCTGAGGCACAGCAACCCCAGAGCTGTTTCCTAACTCTTTGTAGGGTTCAGGGAAGGAGGTGAGCTCCTTGTTTGGCTTTTAGGGGTGACCAACATCACTGGGATTCTGGAGTGACCGGCTGGATCACAGAAACCAGGGAATATGGAGAGGGGAGAGGTGACCTGGCTGTTCCCAGCAGCTACCAGGGATGGACAAAGGCATCTCTGAGCTCGTGACACTTCCCTGCTAGGAGTTTGGGTGGAAAAGGAGCAGGAAATTCAGCTCTGGGGGAAATTCCAGCTTTTTTGGGGAAACCAGGAGTTTTCCAAACCAAAAGCTGGAGGCTGAAATCTCAGCTGGAGCTGTCTGGGATGGAATGAAACAAAGCAAAAACAACAACAACAACAACAACAACAACAACAACCCCAAAACAAAACAAAACAAACCAAACAAAAAAGTGTTTTAAAAAAATTAATTCTCCTTTTTTTTCTTTTTAAACTTTTGGCATCATGAAACACATCGGATTTCCAGCATCCCAAACTGAAATGACTTTTGGGGATTTGTGTCCTGGCCTTATCTAAATGCTGGATGCCTCAGTCTGTGTCTGCCCCCCAAACTGCAGATTTTGGGATAACTCCCCCCTGCCAGGACAGCACTTGAATGGCACCATGGAGACCCCCAAATCTTTCCAGAGGTCCTGGGCAAGTGAGTCTGAAGGATCAACCCTTTCCATGCCTAAATGAGTTGTTTCGAATCCCAGATTGAGTGAGGAAAATAAAACCTGTTAAAAAAAAATAAAGGTGGCAAAACTATAAAAAGCCCACCCGCCTACGAGGTGGAATTTGATGCAAGTTGGCACTTTTCCGTAAAATCTCCATGTCTGGGGCGCTAATGAATATTCTGAATTGCGGGAGGGGGAGACACAACAATGAAGAGAACCACTTTCTTAGGAAATTCTGGCTGCTTTCCAGCGCGAAGAGCCAGACAAAGCCCACGAGAGGGAGCTGCTGTCTCTGTCCCGGGTCACGGAATGAGCCCACGGAGAGCCGCTGACCCTGGAGCAATTTCCAGGGGGAAAAAAAAAAAAAAAACCAAAAAAAAAAAAAACAAACGAGCGAGGAGGGATGAGCCGGCTGGGTTGGAAGCAGCCCAGGGAAGGATCCATCCAGGCTGTGGCTCCATCCTGCTGATTCCAGCCAAGGCGACAGCAGGTCCTGGACATTCCCCAGTGTCTGCTCGCTCCCACGCTGTTGGAAATCTGGGATGTGTCTTGTTTTGGACTCTGGGATAAATCTGGAGCACCCAAGACCCTGTGCTATAACAAGGGGAATTTCCATCCAAATCCCAAAGCCCTGCAAGGTTTTGATCCAGAGCTTGGGCAGCTTGGAAGGGGGTGTGTCTCTGTCCCTCTGTCCCACTCTTGGGAATACCCAAAATTGTTGGGATGGGCCTGGCAGCATGAAGGGAACTTTATTTTCTTGGCACCCATGAAGTTTTGGAGAGTAAAGAGGGGATCACATCAGATGGGGCTGTGCCTTTTTGCCCCATTCTTGGTTACTTTTCCAGATTTTCCTTTGCACTTTGTCTCCTTGTGCAGCTTCCTACTCCTCTAAATCCCACCGGCTCCATCCAGAAATGGTCACAGCCAAAACAAGGGGCCAGCTAATAATGGAAATTCCACTTTTTTCCTTCTCTTCTCTGAGCTTTCACTCTGTCTTCAACCTGATTCCTTCAGCAATTCCAGGGAACTGCAGCAGGGAAGAAGTTCCCCAAGTTTTTTGGTTTTTTTTTTGAGAGAGGGTGGTCCAGGTGGGACTTTGAACCAAGCTTTTCCACCACTTCCCTGTGTCTGACCTCGGGAGAGTCACTCGGTGTCTGATTCATGTGATAAAAATGGAGATAACCACTCCAGGTGACCTTAAGGTTATTTGAGTCTCGGTCTCTTTGGGAATGTTTCATCCAGAGCTGACCTTAGAGCAGGATCAGGAGGGCCAGGTGCCCACCCACAGTGTCTGGGCCTCTCCCAGACTCCTGCAGTTCCGTGCTGCTCCAACTGCTGGGAACGCTCCTCCTTCCCACAACCTGCCGTGGCAACGCTGGGGCTGCTCCCACGTCGCTCCCTCCTCCAGAAATGCTGTTCCTTGACTCACTGGGGAGCTTTTGTTGGGAGTTCTCTTAGGAAGCAGGCCTGCAAACACTGCAGAAAGATATCCAAGCCCTGCTCCCCGTCACAAAGGAGCTCCATGTGGACACAGAGGTGTGGACATTCCTCAGGGCCTCGGTCACTTGGCCACTGCCTGGTTTGGTGTCACCAGGGTGACGGGTCTCACATGGGTTGAGGTGGCCCAGCAGGTCTGGTGGAATCAGGGACCCCTTGATCAGCTGGGAGGGTCCTGATGGTGTGAACAGAGGAACTCTGAGACTGGGATTCGGTCCCTGGAGTGAGCTGGGTTCCAGGATGGGATGCAGAGTCCTGTGTCCTCAGAAAACTTTTGGAAAAGCTCCGTTGATCTGCTTCCCCCTCCAGCAGCTGCCCACTCCCCAGCACTGTCACAGGTCTGCCACAGCACACAGGACAGCAGAGAGGAGCTCAGCAGGGATCAGCTCCATCCTGGAAAACTGGGAAACCTGGCTTTTCTGCTCACCAGCCAGCTCCCAGCTGGATGTCAGCAGGGAGTAAGGGAGGTGGTGCTTTACCCCCTCCCCACAGCAGAAAAACTCCAGAGAATCCCACAATGGTTTGGATTGGCAGGGACCTTAAAAATCATCCCATTCCACCCCTGCCATGGGCAGGGACAGCTTCCACTATCCCAGGCTGCTCCAGACCCCATTCAACCTGGCCTGGAACACTTCAAGGGATGGGGAAGCCACAGCTTCTCTGGGAATTCCATTCCAGGGCCTCACCACCCTCATAGTGAAGAATTTCTTCCCAATAACTGATCCAAATCTCTCCTCTTTTAGTTAAAAAATATTTCTCTTTTCCCTGCGCTTATAATTCAAAGCTTTTCCTGGACATGTGGTCCTTGCTGCAGGGTTGGATTATCTGCAGACAGATGCTCTTCCCAAGCTTTGCTGCCTGCTCTGAGGCTGACTGGTTCAGAGGAAGCAGAGCCTGGTGGTTTTCTACATTTAACCATATTTCATGCCCCAAAATACCCCGAGTCCCCAAGGTCTGGTGGCAGAAACACAGAGCTTCCCCTGGACGCAGCCCTGCTTCCAAGGAAAGTGGCAGAAGTGGTGTTCCACACCTCCCAGACATTCCTCAAATGGTCTTTCTTCTTTGCAGCAACAGGGATCTGGATTGGAGGCTGTGCTATCAGTGTCCCCACAGATCGTGTCACCTCCCACCCCAAATCCTCTGCCCTAAATTTGGCACGGCAGGAATGGGAAGAAGCAAACATGTGAAAGATCCCGAGGTTAAATCCTACAGGGAGAGGCTCCATCCAGGCAGATAAACAGCACAGGGCAGGGGATGTCCCCCAGCAGTGAGGACACGTGGCACAGCATGCTTTTGGCACTCTTCCCATCCCCAAAACATCCAAATTTGTCTCCTGGGAATGGACTGGGAGGAGTTTCTTGGCACAGGAGTGTTGATAGTGGGACAATGCCAAGTTTTTGGTTGATTTACTGGTGTAGAAGCTGTTGATTCACTGCTCTTCTTCATTATCAGACTACTTTGTGAACCTGCCCAGGATCCTCAAGTGGCTGAGAAACCCAAAGGAAGCAATTCCTGAGGATTCCTGAGGATTGCTGGGATGGCGTGGTGCATCCTCCTCCTCTCTGGCCACCCAGAATCACAGAATGATTAGGTTGGAAGAGACCTCCAAGATTATCAAGTCCGACCCAACCCTAACCTCAACTAAACCACGGCACCAAGTGCCACATCCAGGCTTTTCTTAAACATATCCAGAGGTGGTGAATCCACCACCTCCCCAGGTAGACCATTCCAATACTTTATTACCCTTTCTGTAAAAAACTTTTTTCCTGATATCCAGCCTATATTTCCCTTGGTGCAGCTTAAGGTTGTGTCCTCTCATTCTGTCATTGCTGCCTGAATTTGTTTCTGTTGGCACTTCCTTCACACCACCTCCCTTTCATCTTGAAGGAAAGTGGATTTTCTTCCACGTGGGGAGTCAGGGAGCAAAACCAGGGCCTGATGCCAAGAAATGGCATTCCAGAATATTGTTCCAGAAATGGAAGAGTAAGTTTCTGGAAATTTTCATGGACTTCTATTTCCACAGGAGACTCTCCTTCCTTCCTCCTCCCCTGCTCCTTGAGCAGTAGTTGGGCTGCAAAGCAAAGCTGGAGGGAGGCTGAGGAACCAAAACTAGCACTCTCCCATGCCTATGACTTTGGGAATGCCTCTCCCAGCTCATACTTGACTTTAAGGCTCTGGAATTCTTTGCTGAAACATTTTAAAGTCCCTTCAAGACCTGGTAGTCCTTTTCCTGACAGTTTAATAATTTGGGAATAAGTCAAAGCCTGGGACATGATCAGCACGGGGCAAGTTGTTCCTACCATGCCCTTTCTTTGGCAAGCAGGTGGTGCCTGCAAAGCCAGGGTGGATTTTCAACCCTTCTGTTGCTCCCTGGATTGTGTGGGTGGATTTTGATTCCCATGCCCCTCCCAGGCTGTCATCCATGAGGTTTCCAAGCCTATGTTTGTCAGCTGAGCTTGGAGGGGACACTCTGCCAGTGGATGGATTTGATTTTGGCACTTGAGCTGCCCTCACCAAACCCCAGGGGTGGTGGGAAGAAGCCAAACCTAGCTGAAAAGTGCAAGGATGCACCTGAGCTGGACTAATTCCTTTCCTTCCTGCTGTCCCACCCTTTAAAAACCCATTCTCTGCCTTCCCAAAATAATAATAATAATTTAAAAAAAACCCCCAAACCCAAACAACAACACAGCCTCAAATTTTCAGCCAACCCTCTTGGGAAAATGCCCATCAGCTCTTGCAGTGCAGGACATGATTGAGTTCTCAGATAGAACTGTTTGTTTCTGTGCTCTGGTGGCCACACCCGTGGGGTTGGGATGGTTTCAGCCGGGATTTTTACTCTGCCAGCGTGGGCTCTCCCTGGGGACAGCCTCGCTGTCCCTGGCCATGGCTGGGGAGGTTTCAGCAGGGTCATTACACGAGGTGTGTACGAGTTTCTGGACGTAACGAGGACCAGCCCAAGCTCCTGTTCTCACCACCCAGCCGGGCTTTTGATGCAGCCGGCTGTGGCAGCGGGAGTGGGGCAGGAGAGAAACCGGAGCATCCGGATCTTCCCACATGCTGGCTGAGATTTCCACCCTCATTGAGTTCCTCTGCTCTCAGTTGGGATCTTCTGGTGAAAAAACCTGACTCGGAGAAGTTAAAATAAATTAAGAAGGGGGATAGGGTGAGGGTGAGGGGTGGGGGAATGGATTAAAACTGGAAAAGGGTGGATTTAGATGGGATTTTGGGAAGGAAATTTTCCCGGTGAGGGTGGTGAGGCCCTGGCACAGGTTGCCCAGAGAAGCTGTGGCTGCCCCATCTCTGGAAGTGTTCAAGGATTGGATTGGATGGGGCTTGGAGCTACCTGGGATAGTGGAAGGTGTCCCTGCCATGGCAAGGAGCTGCAATTCAATGATCTTCAAGTTCCCTTCCAATCCAAACAATTCTGTGATCCCATGAAGAGCAGACAGATTTTCCATGGAGCTCATCCCACATTTTCCACAGATAAAAGTAAAATTATTTATCTTATTTGCTTCCCAGCTTTCACCTAACCTTGGAAATTTCAGCTCTTGGCCCCAGTGCAAAGGTTCACTTCCATGACTGGAGCACTCATCATGGAAAAGGGAAGAACTCAAAGCACATCAAAATAGGCAGACATAGAAAATGTTGGTTCTTGTGGATGACCCAAAATGCGGCAGACTGAAGCTGTCTTAGAAGCCTTGCAGACACCTGGAGATGTCCCCAAAATGCCACCAACAGCTGTGTCACACTGGCCTGGCAGGTTTCAGTGACAGCTCCCTACACCACCCCGGATCTTAAAGTTAAATTTAATTAATCCACAAAATAAACACAGAACCCCCGCAGTGCTCACAGAGGTGTTGTGAAGACAAACACGGCAGGTGCCACTTACTTGTCTTCCTCAAACCCTGGCCAAAATATTCTGTGGCAAAGATTTTGGTCGTTGTCTTGTCAATATTTGTCCTGGCATGGTTGAGATTCCTACCATAGGCCAAGATTTACAAAGAGGGATCAGAGCTTGTCAGGGCCTGTGGGATCATGTGGTGCAGGGGATGATCCCATTTTAGCTCCTGGATGTTGACTCCTCGTGTTATGAAACAGAATCAGGAGAGCTGGACTCAGACAAGGGGAAATTCCCACTTTCAGTGAAAAAACAATGGCAGATGTGGGATTTGTCAGGGAGAAAGGGGTTATTTCTTCCCAAATACGGTTGCAGCCAGTAGCTGCCTCCTTGAGGGGAACTGGAACTAATTATTTTTGGGAAATTCCAAGAGTTACTCTGGATTTATTTTCCTCTTTTCTCCTTTTCTTCCTATTCCCAACCACCCTCTTAACCGCCCTTTGTCCCTCAGACCCTGCAGGTCTCCAACATTCCCATTCCTGGCTGCGGAGATGCCAAGAACAACAAACCTTGGCCCTGGTTCCGAGGAGGATGATTCATATCCATAACTCCCTTTCCTCCACAAACAGGGTGGTTACATCCAAATGGCTTCCAAGGAGCAGCCCCATGCCAGGGCACTGTCCTGGCTGGGGTGTGCCCAAGCCATGCTGGTGGCCCGATGGCTTGGGTAGTGTTGGGGCTGGGCTGGTGCCCTGTTTGATGACAGGATCTGGATCTGGCCTTTCCATCAGGATTTTTCTGGGGGTGTGAATCATTGGAGGTTGACTCCTGAGCACGATGGTGCTGTTTGATGTCGCTCCAAGCTGATGGGGCTGAAATATTCCCTTAGGATCTTAGAGGGTGAGGGAACGTGATGAAATGGCTTCAGTTCCCTGTTGGCTGCAGACCCAAAGGACTCAAGTTCCTCAACTCTTTGAGGTCAACAAGAAGGCTCCTGGTGAACATCACAGCTGCTGAGTTGGACGCCACAGAATCATGGAATGGTTTGGTTTTGAAGGGATCTTAAAGATCATCTCATTCCAACCCCAGATGTGGGCAGGGATGTGTCCCACTACCTCATGGTGCTCCAAGCTCCCTCCAACCTGGCCTTGAAGCCAACTTTGATCACCTGGTATTCCATCCACACATGGTGGATTTGGGCTACTCCTGTCCTTCCCAGCTGTAAGTTTGGTGGCCTCTCTCATCTGCCACAGGAACGACCTGAGGAACTGTGTCCTGTGGTTTGGAGCCTGCCAGAACAGCTGTGCCAGATGTGCTTTGGGAAAAGGGAGGAATAGAGCAGGCTGCCTGCAACAGGCCAAAGTGGAAAGGGCAAAATGTCACACTTGGCTTTTCCTTTCTTTTCCGTGTGTTGCTGAATCCCACAATCTCCCCCTTCTGCCTCTTCACCAAACCCTGTTGCTGTTGCAGGCCCAGATGAAGCAACCCAGCCTTCCCTGACCCTCCAAGGAAGGAGGAGAGGCCACAGCCAGGCCAGCTTGGTGTTGTGTGGAATCAGGCACATGTCTTGCACCATCTGCGTGACTCAGAGACACGGGGAGCACCGTCCATGTGCTTCACCCTCCCACCTTATCCATGGCTTCTCCTTTCCCTTTTGAGGCTCCACTTCACAAGCCTGGGCTTGAAACAGATTCCTCCCTGCACCATTGAGGGGAGCTGAGATTGGAGCCACCCTCCAGAGAGAAAAAAAGAGGAGAAAGTGGAAAGCTTTGACATTTAAACATCCCTGGATCTGGCTCCATCCCTCCATCCCGGGTTGAAACCATGCTTTGTCTGACTCTGGTTACAAAAAAAAGGCCTGGCCTTGCACAAGGCTTTCCCAAAGTCTGGCACAAACACCCTCTGCAGCTGCCAAGCCCCAAGTGGGTGAAGGTTTCTTTTTCCTAAAACTTCCAGGCCCTGTTAACCGTTTAATTCCCATTGTGACACCCACTGGGTGACACTCAGCAGGTGACACCCGCCTGGCCTGGTTTCTGCTGCCTTCCCCTCACCCTGCTTTTTCCATGTCCCTGGGAAATGGTTTTAACATCTCCCCGCTGTGTTCTCCCGGCACCATCTGCACTCCCACTCCCTCAGTTGTCTTTGCCCTGGATTTTCTTCCAGCTCTCTTCACCCCTTGCTTGGAAAAAACTGGATTCTGCTTCCAAAGGCACCATTCCCTCCCAGTGCTATGGTGCTGCTTGGAGCCCAGAGCCCTTGCAGTGGCCCTGGGCATGACTGCAATGCCAACGAGGCCTGAGAATAGCAGGGATTTGGGACCTGGCCAGAGCCTGGGATGCTTCTCGAAGCCTTGGCAGCCTCCTCCAGGGACAGAAGGATAGGGCTCAGGTGATGCCCTGGATGCTTTCCCCATCCAGGTCACACAGAAGCCCCCAGTGGTTGGTTAAACTGGAATTTGGGGAATCTGCAGCTTCCCAGCCCCTTGAAGGGCTGGTTTTAGCACCCAAACAGGGTCTGCACATAAGAAAATGTACATTTTCCACACAGGAGGGACTTCCCTCTCATCCCATCTTATTCCTTTCCCTCACTCTGCCTGTCCTTAATTATTTCCCCCCAAGCTTTGTGTGTTTGCCTTGAATTATTTTAATTTGCACCAATATTTCTCCGCTCCCTCCTTCTCTCTTTCCACTCTGTCTGAAATATTAATCTTGTTTATTATTATTATTATTATTAACCTCCCCTCTCTCTAATCTATTTAAAAGCTTTCTCACATTCCCACTTCCCACAGCCCATTTCTCACTTGATTTTTTTTTCTTCTATTCAAGCTGCACTTTGCTTTAACAGCCTCATTTATTTACTGCTCATTTATTTGTTTTAATTCCAAAGCTTTTCTTCTTTCTTGTTGTGGGCTGTGCTCAAGCCTTGTTCCCTCTTCCTGCTGAGGAGCTGCATTTTTCTGCTCGATTGGCTCCGAGATGAGCTGGGTTTGGGGTGATAATTCATTTTCATTTTGGGATTTTTTGATGGGATGAAAGGGAAGGAAGTCTCACTTTCCATTTTTCCAGCTGCCTGAGACAACCCTGGTGTTATACATTAAACAAACAAGTGGATTAATACCTGGTTTTTTCCCTCCTTGCTCCAGCAGGTCCTTTTTCCTGCCTGACGTTTTTCATGCCTGCATTTATAAGGAATCTTGCTCAGAGAGAATGTTTTTATCCCCAGATTATTTCTGAAACATTGTTGCTGCATTATCTGTCACATGGGCCTTTCACATCCTCCCTTAAAGGATGAAATAGTTCAAGATTCCTGCTCAAGGTCAGAGCAGAGAACAGAATGGAAAACTTGGAAAACTGGGGGCTCATCCCCTCCACCCTCTGGGCATTGAGACAGAATCACTGAGGGTTGAAGCTGCTGCTGCAAAAAAAGAAGGAATTGGGCAAAGGAAAAATGATTGGAAGCAATAAACTCGTGACAGGGGTTGGGAATTGGGTCCAACTTCCCAGGATTTTACAGGCAGGTGGGCAGAGGAAGAGACCATGAAGAGATTTCCCAGGTTCTGTGGGGAAGTAATCATGATCCCAAGACTGCCAGAGTTCCAAAAGAGCTTGGAAAAAGTCCTCAGTGGGATTTTGTGGGTTGTCCTGAGCAGGGCAGGAGTTGGCCAAGCTGATCCTTTTAGGTTCCTCTCTAATTCTGTGATTAATTTGGAGAAAGAGCACCTGGTTGTTCTTTCTTCTGTTTCTGCACCATTTGTGACCTTACAAACCTTAACCCTGAGCTCTGCTTGGTCGTTTCTCTCTCCAAAGGGCCCTGCCAAATCTTTTTGACCAGGATTTATTTTATTTCTCAGCAAATTTCACTCCCATTTGTAGATTTTTAAGTCCTGCAGCCGTCTCCATGTATTTCGTGCCTCTCCTACACCCTGAGTCATTTGGCTCCTCTGCACCCTGAGTCAAGAGGTGTTGTGGGAGCAGAAGGAGGGAGCTCAGAAAGGCTGGAAAGGTCATGGGGGACTGGAAAAACCTGACAGAGTGCAGAGTTGGTCTAACAAACATTGTCACCTGGAAACCCTGGGTGGTTCTGGAGGAAAGAAGAACGAAACAAAAGCATCAAACCCCATCCCTGCCTGGACTATTGGAGCCTCTGAGTGACATCTCCAGGCAGAAATAGTGGGATCAGGGGTGGAACAAGAGGATCTTTAAGGTCCCTTGCAGCCCAGACCTCTCTATGTGATTCCATGACTGAAGGAATGCTGCTGCTTCCTGCTTAAAGCATTTTTGTACAAGTGAGATGACTCTGAATGGCTCTGGATGATCAAAAGAAAATTTCCCTTGCCTCCTCTCCCACTTCCCAGAGATATTAAGCTCCCATTCCATGGCAAAGAGAAAGGATGGAGGGTGCCAGCAGTAAAGGAGTCACCCCAGCCAGGCCCAGCTGCCTCTGACTCGCTCCAGGTTTTGTGGCTTAGCCCAAGAAGGGACTCCCATGTTTGGATCAGCTAAATTACTCCCCAAGTGAGCAATGCAGACAGGAGCAGGCCTCGGAAAAAAAAAGATTGGATGAGAAGGAGAGGTAAAAAAATAAAACATTGCTATCTGCAGCCTCATAATAGGTTCCTACGCACAAACACGCCCAAGCACTGATCACATCTTGGGTGATGGCCCTGCCCAAACATCAAATTATTGCAATCAAAGGAAGCCAGAGGACGAGGCAGTGCTGGTATAAAACCTTCCTGGGGTGCATCTTCCCACACTGCTCCAGCTCTGAGGGCACGAGGACCAACCATGAAGGCTCTTCTGGTGGCCCTGCTGGCTGCAGTCCTGTGTGCCCAGCAAGGTAAGGAGCTCAGGAGGCTGGGAGAGCCAGAGGTGAGGAGGACGGTGAGGAGAAGCAAGGAGATAAATGGCAGCTTTTGTTGCAGCTGCTGAGGTCTTGGTGGGGTTTTTTTTGGCATCAGCCATGGCGAGAAATGTTTTGTGTGGTTGAGTCCTCACTCCTGGGTGGGTTCTCTGTAACCCAGAGGAAATGAATTCTGGTTTCTCACACCCTCAGATATTCAGCTCCAACCACTCACAGCTGAAGACATGACCTGAAAAATGCTGACAGGAATCGAGCAGGGCTCAGAGTTTTTTTTTTTTTTCCTTTGGTTTGATTTTTGTTCCTGAATGAAACTCGAGGAGCTGTTGTGGACAAGAGCGTGGCTGGTCTTGGCACCAACATCTCCTGCCAGCATTTCACTTTATTCCCCACAATTCCAATTAAGTAATGAGGCTGCTGGCAGATATTTGAAAGCCTCAGAGCTCTTTGCTCCTAAATTGGAAGAGCTGTAAAGTGCCTGGGAGTGTGTTTGGAATGGGATGCACAAGTCTCTGCTCTTCTCCTCTTTAAAAGGAGGTGCAGCCCTACCTGGATAATTGTGGGGGGAATATCCAGCTGGGAAATCTTGGCTCTGGGCAGGGATTTGCCAGCCCGAGGAACACAATTTGCACCGTTAAGGTTAGTTCTGGCTGCATTTGCAAAACTCCAGCTGATGGAGGGTGGAGGGCAGAGGCAGGAAAGGCTTTATAGCAGCTCTAATGGCTCGAGCTGTTATTGTTTCCTGGCTGGAAGGGATTTTCCTTGGCTCACTTAGGAAACATCAGCGCTCTCAGTTGCTCTCAGGCACGTGCTGAGGACTTTGCTCCATCTGCAGCAGGAAGTGGTTTGGGAGATTTGGCAGAAAAGCAGATCAGGGAGAGCTCCAGGGTCCGTAAAATGCAATAATCCTCATCTGGTCTGGGTTTTGCTTTGCCTGCAAAGGGACAGAAGCCCCCAGCTCGGCTTGGGGAACCTCCAGAGGAGAGGTGGGAGGCTGAAAACTCCCAAGTGATGGAGAAAGAGTGAGAGAGTAACAGGAGAACTTAAATCCAGTTTGCAGCAAGGCTGATTTTACCTCCTGCTACAGAGAATCCCTGAGCTTGCAACACCTGGTCCTGGAAAAGAGCAGAGAATCAGCAAACGATAAGATGGTTTGGACTGGAAAGGACCTTAAAGATCATCCTGTTCCACCGCCTGGCATGGGCAGGGACACCTTTCACTGTCCCAGGTTGTTCCAAACCCTGCCCAACTTTTCCTTCTGGGAAGGTTTCAGAGCAAGCCAGTCCTGCGCTGAGACATGCTGAGCTCCCCAAATCAGAGGGGAGGTTTTTTTCTCCTCCTTGGGGTAGTCAGAGACTAAAATGGCTTTCAGTTCTCTTTTAAAACTGCTTCTGGAATTGATTAACCAAGTGTTATGGGCAGACTCAACCTCAGATGAGAGCTTGCATCAAGAACAAACTTTGAAGGATCACCGGGAGGGGCTGCCTTGCTAAAAACAGGTCCAAGTTTGATTGGAAGGGGTGTTCTGTGAAAAAAAGCGCCTTCCTGGGCTGCGAAAGTCAGAAAAAACAGAACCAGGGAGATCTCAGCCTCATGGAGACCCCTCGCTGGTTTATAATTTTTGTTCACCTTCAGCCAAGAGCTCTTCACCACTGGTGACAGTGGAGCAGGGTTTCCTGAGAGCAGCCCAGCTGCCTCTGTCACCCCTGCCCCAAAATGAGAAGCATTTATTGGAATTCTGTGTGGGAGGGAAACAATTTCCATCAATTGTGAATCCACCTCTGGGGAACAAGGAGGCACATCTGTGTTCTAATGGCCAGCCTGGAAGTTTGACTCCATTTACTTTGGCTGTGCTCAACAATATCCCACTTTTTTTTTTTTTTTTTTTTTTTTGGCTCTGGGATAGACTTGGCTTGGCACTGAGGGAAAAAATATCAGAGGGAACACTTGTTCCAGGTGCTGATAGGAATCATCCATCCATTGTCCAGGGCAGCCTCTCCCAGGGAACTCCCTTTACTGTGGTGCCTCAGTAATTTGGCTGCCAGGGGTGTAATTGGATATTAATTAATTCATGTCTGGGCAGGGTTTTGCAGATGCAGGGTGAAAATATTTAAAGCTGGCATCTAGAATTGAGCCAGTTCCTCCTCTCCTTGCCGGGACTTTGCTTTTGGAGGTTGGTTTTCAACAAGGCCAAGGTGGACTCTGGAGAGAAGAAAAAGGTCACCTGAAAATGCTGCTCAGGCTGAAAAATGTAAATTTAACCCCTTAAAATCTCCAGTCCACAAAGAAAACTTGGTTTGCTCTCTACATTTGTTTTCTCAGCTCCATTAATCAAACCCAAGCTTATTTCACTTGCCGGGAAAAGTTGTTCATACCAGACTTTTCCCCTTGTATCTTCCAAGGCTTTTGGCACTTTTTTTTTCCTCAGGAGGGAATTGCTGGGAATCACTAACCTGTGTCCTGGGTGTTTTTTTTCCAGCTTCCTCCCTGTTTTGCTACACCTGTGAAAACGAACATTCCAACTGGAACTGCATGAGAACCTACAAGTGTGAGGACCATGAGAAATACTGCACGACCACCTACAGCACTGCTGGATTTGGTGAGCCTCAGAAATCAGGATTTTTTTTTCTTCCAGAGATGTTGGCGGGCAACTTTTTTTTTTTTTAGGGAATTGCTGGAAATCGATGGTTTTGTTGGAAAGAAGTGATGATTTTGAGGTTTAAGCATCTCAGTGTGAATCTTTCAGTGGTGCTTTGAGTTAGAAGGGATCTTTAGGATCATCTCATTCCACAGACACCTCCCACTAGACCAGGTTGCTCCAACCTGGCCTTTGATACTTCCAGGGGTAGGGCAGCCACAGTTTCTCTGGAAAACCTGTGCCAGAGCCTCACCACCTTGTGGAAGGGCTGCAACACCCAAATTTCAGGAGCAGCCTCTGTTGTTTGACCTGAGATATTTTGGGATGGAGACTGGAAAACGGCTGGGTGTCCATAACACGGTTTTGAAATCTGGGAATGCATTTGAAATTGCTGCCCTACAGGAACCACAGAATCATTTAGGTTGGGAAAGACCCCCAAGATCTTGAGGCCAACTTTTGACTGGCCACCACCAGATCAGAGATTTAGGCAGGTGTGGGGTTTAGTCAAGGACTTTCCAGTGTCCCGCATTTGATCCAGGACTTGTGGATTCACACCCAGCCCTGAGGGCTTTCATTGCTGTGTGGAAAATTAAGGAAATTTCAAATCCCTCTCCTCCGGTCAGCTCTTCCGATAGAATCCTAAATCCCAGCTCTTCTTTCCCACCCCTTTTCCACGCAGGCAAGGACGTGGGACAACGCATCACCAAGAAATGCTCTGTTGACTGCCCTGAGACCAACGTGAATTTTGGGATGGCAGCTTATTCCACCAAGTGCTGCAGCACCTCCCTGTGCAACTTCAGCGGCGCCAACAGCATCCGGATCAACTACGCCACGATCCTGCTGGGAATCGCGGGGAGCCTGATCTACATGCTCAGGGTGGGACTGTGATCAAGGGTGGCAGCAGGTGTGACCACCCAGGAAGCCACCAGGTACTCCCCAAGTGAGAAACCTCAGCCAAATGTTTCCAACAGCGACCCCGTTTTATTCCAAGGCGTTGCTTCAGATCCCAACACGACACGGCTTTTTAGCTCCTGTTATTCCCCCTGTTGTTTTATACTTATTTTTCCCCGGAAAAGCAATTTTGATAGCGCGTGTGTGATAACTGTCAGACAAAATAAAGATTTGTGTTATTCTAGAGTGTGTTTGTTGTATCCACACCTGGACCGTGCTGAGAAATCAGCTCTGCTTCACAGTGAATTCCTCTTTTTAGCGCTTGGGAGTCTTCTCCAGGCTGCCTTTCCTAACTTTCTCTTCCATCCAGCAGCTCCAGACACTCCACAGAGCCAGATGATCTCCCAGATCCCTCTGAGATAAGGAATGGTGTCAGTCTGGAAAGGTCATAGATGCTTGTGTTGTTCCCATTGCAAACAACAGTGGGAATTGTTTTGTAGATGCTGAGAAAGGACCAGGAATTTTGGCCCTGCAGGAATTTGCACTGGCAAGTTCTCCTGGCATCTCTGCAAGGTGGGTTTTCCCAGCTTTTAAAACAGGTAAAGGCCCCACCCCAAGATGCTGGAGACGCCCAAGGTAAGGAAAAAACACTGCTGGAATCTGTCCTCGTGGAAAGGAGACCTCCGTGCCTGCTTGGAGAGGCTGCTGAGTGATTGCTCCTGATTTTCCTGCGGGAAATGGGCAGGAAGAGCCTGGGCGAGGTGATGGTGTCTGAGGTCTCTGCTCCATCCCTTTTCAGGGTTTCTGCTGCATTTCCAGGCCTGGGGATGGTGGGGAGGGGATAGAGATCCCCTTGGGGATCAGCTCTTGGGATGGAGATCCCCTTCAGCTCTTGGGAGGAGCAGAACTACAGCTAAAACAGGCAAATAAAACAACCTTGGAGCTGGAGAGGCTGGAAAAGTGCAGCACTGAATTTTGGGAGTGTCTTTACAGAGGCACCTGGAAGAAAGGCCTCGGGCCCTGTTTTATTTGAGGAGAATCTGGTGCTGGATTTGAGGAGAATCTCAGGCTGGATTTGAGGGGAATCCTGTGGTGGATTTGGGGAAAATCTTGTGCTGGATTTGAGGGGAATCTTGCTCCACCAGCACTGCAAATTCCACATGTTTCTGTGCAATCAGGCACAAATCAGGCACAGGAAGAAATCGCAGCCCTGGGTGAAGGTTGCGAAGATGGCATTAGGTTTAGTCATCCTATAAAGATTTAATTTCTGGTCAGGAAGGGTGTTCTGGAATTTATTTCAATGGGATAACCAAAGTGGAAGTGTTGTAGAATTTCTGAGAAGAATATTTCCCCAGAAACTTGGGGCTTTGCACTTCTTAAAATCACTTTTCCCATCACTTTATGTTAATCACAATCATTTCTGAGATGCTTCTCACAGCTTCAGCCAACTTGAAGTTCCACATTTAGTAACATCTGAATTTCACAGCTACTTTTGCTGTGAAAAAGCACTTGTTTGATGAAAATTGCATTTTTTCTCCCCAAAATAAACAATTGTTCACCCTTTCCCATGTGACAATTTCAACCAGGTTTAGAACAAGATGAGCGAAACGTTCTCCTCCTTTCCTTCTCCACTCCACTGTGTCAAGGGAAATAAATCTTTCCACCTCACCTTCCACTTTCACCCCCGGTTAAATCCCCCGTTACTCTCCACAAAACCTTCCTGAATTTCATGAATTCCAAATTCTTACAACAAATGGGGATTTTTATCTTCTTTACCTCGGTTCTTCTTGTGCCCTCTGTGACCTTCCTGCCCTCATGGGCTCCTTTCATTCTGTCACCTGGCCCTGGTAGGGACAAAAATATCAAAAGGCCATATGGACCAGCTGGAAGATTTCAGGAGCATCTCATGGAAAATCTGTCAGGAATTCTGCAATAAAGCCTTTAAGAAATCCATTCTGTCCTTCTCCAAATCTCAGCAGCTTGCAGGAGACAGGAGATATTTTAAGATTTGGCATGGATGAGATTTTGAGGAAAGGGAAAAAAAAAAAAACCAAAAAACCCAGTGGCTGAGCTGCTATTTCTGAACCTGTTAGGGGATGCTGTTGGAGATAAATCCCGACGTGGGCTGGCCCTGGAATGGAACAGCATCTCCTCGGAAGGGGAGCCCTCCGGATAGGCCCCAATAAAACACGGATTTACGAGTAAAAACTCATTAAATCCCTTCTGGCTTGGGGAAAATAGAATATTTCACAATATTTTGGGCTGGCACGGAGGGAAGCTTTGTTTTCCTCCTGCTGGGTTGCCTTGAGGAGCCAAACCTTGCCCCTCCTTGGAGCTTTTTTGGGTAATTGCCACCTCTGCTCCAAATGAGTTTCATGCTCTGCCTATTAGGCAAGCCAAAATTTCCTCACCTTACTCATGCAGGGCTCCCAATGTTTGTTTACAAATCCAGTTTGGAGCTGTTGGAAAAACTGACATCACCTCAGGAACTCGGCTGGAGGTGGGTCCCATTGGAAGGCCAAAATATTCCATGGGAGATGGGAACCTGAGTGAGCTGGAGAGGAGGAAAAAGGGAATAAAGCAGATGGAGAGAGGATCCAGCTGGACCTTTCCTGGCGACAGCAATCCCCAAGAAGATGGGAAAGTTTCTGATTCTGTTCAGGGAGATTGGATGAAACATGATTTAAAGGGAAAATAAAATAAAATAAAATAAAATAAAATAGGAGAAATAAAGAGCACAATCTGGGAATCCAGTGGAATAATCCTGTTTGGCATTTCACAAATTTTCTTTTTCCTGAAGACCATTGGCCAGCCAACCCCTCCTTCTCCATGCTTTAACTGGTTTGTTGTTTTTCTCCTTGACATTTTGGTTTTTTTGTTTTTGTGAATTTGTGAAAAAAAAGTCCCAACTTGTTCCATGCCATGGAGTGGGTGTAATCTCTATTATTTAAGTGGTCATTATTTACTTTCTGATAAGATAACATTTTTTCTCCTCATTAAAAAAAAAAAAAAAAAAAAAAAATCTCAGAAATATTTCTGATTTTGAACTTAAAAAAGGAGGCAGAAAATGACACCTGGTCCCCTATGAAAAGCAGTGGAAGGATTCTGCTCTTCTGATCTCACTGTCTTGACAATACTGGGAGACATCTGGGAGAAGTTTCCACCCCAAATTCAATTTTAAATTCAAATTCCCCTCCATTTCCATATGTGCAAGGACACGATCTTGGAGGAGGCAGCCTGCTCTGAGACCTGGAAAAGAAAACCTTATTGTTTTGCAGGGAAAATTGCTTTGTTTTCACGCTTTGCTCCATCCCCCCCCCGCCCCACGCTGCTCCAGAATTAGAAATAGTTGCAGAGTTGGCGTCAGCTGGAGCCGCTGCTTTGTGAAACAATCCGGAAAAGGAGAAGTTGTAGGGAATAAACCACACCTCCTCCTCCAAATTCCCAAAGAAACGCCCTTCTCCACTCAAGCCCCGACACGCTGCTCCCGGTTATCCATCACCTGACACAGCAGCCTCTGGTCATTATCTCCGGATCAAAGCAAACATTGCAGAGGTATAAAACCTGCCCTGCCTCAGGTTCTGCTTATTCTGGAGGCTCCCAGACCTTTAAAGGATGAAGCTTTTCCTCCTGGTGGTGCTCGGCGTCGCCCTGTGCACGGAAAGTGGTGAGTCCTCAAAGGATTCCTCACATCCCTTCCCCAGAATTGGGGGGAATGGCTTTGATATCCCAGGATTTTGCAGTGAAGGTGAAGGAATTATTCCAGGAGAAAGGGACAGGGGGTTTAAGCCCAGCAGAAGCTGGAGGGATGATGAGGAGTGGTGGGGAGAGATTCCCAGCTGAGATGATTCCTGCAGAGCCAGCCCAGCCCCTGGAGTGGCTCAGTGGCAGCTGAGAGCCCTCGGGACAGCCCCATGGGAATAGGGATATCCATGAGGAATATCCATATATATGTGTATGTGTGTGTATATATATATATATATATATATATGTGTGTGTGTATATATATGTGTAGATATATATATATGTGTATATGTGTGTATATATATATGTATGTATATATGTGTATATATATGTGTGTGTATATATATATGTGTATATATATATATGTGTGTATATATATATGTGAAATAAATCTCTGGATTTGACACTAAAGCCTGATTTTTTTTTTTTTTTTTTTTTTTTTTTTTTTTTAAATTCAATTGGTTGCACCTCAAACCATCATTTCCTAAACTGACAGAGGTGGTTGAGCCACAAGAAGGTGCAATTCTGTCTCTCCCAGCTCTTTTTTCCTTGTTGCTTTGCTGATCACAGAGTCCCTAAGGGTTGGAAAAGACCTCTAAGATGGTGGAGTCTGATCTATCAGGAGAAATTCCATCAGGGAAAGGGCGGTCGAGCATCCAGGCTGCCCAGGGGTCACATCCATGGAAGGGTTCAGAAAATACCTGGATGTGGTGCTCAGAGCCAGGGTTTAGTGGTGAACCTGTACTCAATGATCTTGGAGGTCTTTTCCAGCCTCAGTGATTCCATGATTCCCAGCTGATCCCGGGTTTGGGATGGAAATGCAGAGTCCCATTCTGAAAATTGTCTGAGGGGTTTTTTGGGAGAGCACTGGGAAGCTGCACCTCAGTTTTCCTGGTTGGACTCTGCCAAGGACCACAGCTTGTGCTCTGGCTCTGGCAGAGAAGAGAAGCTGTGGCCTGGAATATCCCTCTGTTTTAGGAGAAATCCTTTAAGTTGTTTTGCTCAGCTTGGTTGTTTTGATTTTTTTTTTTTTTTTTTTTTTTTTTTTGCCTGTTTGCAAGCTGAATTTTTCCCTGTGGGATTTGACCTGCAAATTCATGCCATTCTGGTCCTGGACTAACAGACCTCTTTGGCTCCCACTTAATTTGGGGATGGAAATATTCCTATTGATGGATTTAACGGGTTTGAAACTTGGAATTGTGTTCAAGCTGAGGCTGTTAAGGCAAATAAAAGAATCTTTTCCTGCAGTTTTACTCCCATTTTTTTTTTAAAGATCAAGGAATGAGACAGCAAATTCTTTGAGGAATGTTTCCCTTTGGTTAGAGCAGAGGTCTTGGTGGGTGTGGAGACATCCAAAGGCAGCCTGGATTGACTCAAGGTTTGCATCTGGAATAAATAAAATTCCCTTCCCCTCTCAACCCTCATTGCAGCAGATACATCAAGAAATTAAATTAAAGTGTTTTTCTGTAGCTGGACCAAAACTGTCCTCCCTGACTTCAGGGTGTGCCAGTTCAGAAGCCAATCCCAGAGTCCTGAATTAATTGGTGAGTCAGAAATCTCTGGAGCACAGAGAGAGGTGGAAAAATGCAGCCTTGGATGGTGCTTCCCCCTTCTCCTGCCAAGGAGGCTCCCAGGGCGACTGGAACCTGAAATTAGGAGCTTTGGGAGGTTGAGATGAAACAGGATTTGGGCATGTAAGCAGCTTCACTGTTTCCTGCACTGATTCAATTCAGGAAGTTTTCCTGGGAATGGGCTTGGATTAAAGATGCTGCATTTATTAAGGATTAAAGTGAGCTCTGTGTCTGGAAAATCCAGTTTGGGGACTGAGTGTTTCTGTGAGGAAAGGGTGGTTCTCAGTGGGGTGGAGCTGAAATCTTCCGTATTATATTCCGTATTATATTCCGTATTATATTCCGTATTATATTCCATATTATATTCCATATTATATTCCATATTATATTCCATATTATATTCCATATTATATTCCATATTATATTCCATATTATATTCCATATTATATTCCATATCATAGAATTTTGCAGGAGAAGAGAGAATGAAGCCAAGGGATGATCTAAAGGGGGGGGTCCCAGACTTGAAAAAAAATAAATTTGGGCCTGCAAAATCAGGACACTTCTGAAGGCAAGAGCCAGGAAGGACAAACAGTGCTTCTGGAGATGGGAATGATGATGCAAATTGAAAAAGTCTGGATATGAAGTCAAAGAGAGCCATGTGCCAAGTCCGAGGCTTTTGGAATGGCCATGGGAATGGTGGGAAGTGGGATCTGAATTGTCTGGTGGCCTCTGCTCAGTGCCAGTCAGGGAGGGACAACAGAGGGAGAGGAGGGGACGTGAGGGCTGAGGACCACAAGAGGAAAGGCCAGGGGATGTTGGCTGGAGTGGGAAAAGAAAGGCAGAGTTTCCACACAGGCTGAGGAAGAATAGAGACCGAAAAGGAAAACAGTGATCCTGAGGTCATGGGCTGAGCTGGAGCCAGATCTGGGCTAGCAGGACACTTAAGGAACCTGTTTGGGCCAGAAAGATTTGCCCAAGGTCAAACAAGGGCAGTGGAGAGGTTGGGACATCTCCACACTGGGTGGAGGAGTGAGGAAGATGAAGATCAAGGAAGGCAAATCTAAAGGACAAAGCTGCAAGAATTAGCTGAGCATTAACTGCAAGTAGCCAGGGATATTCTGGAAATGAGGATGAGTTTAATCCCTGGAGGGTGACATTGCAGACAGATAAAGAGATGAGGAGGAAATTCCCCTTATCATGCAAAGAATCCTTCCCCAAGGATCTCTTTGCTCTCAATGATGCTTCAGCTCATCGAGTGCCAGCTGTTCCCATTCACTGATTCTAGCAAAGCACTTTGCAGATGCAGAGAGTTCCAGATGTGCACGTTTTGTGCACCGAGGAAGTTGTTACCCATGGATGGCTGGAAAAAGGAATCTGCTGCAGCCAAGTCAGGGATTTGCTGAGCCCAGACTTGTACAGATCTGAGATTTTTCTCCTGGCACTGAAAATCAACCCAAATCATAGGAAAGTTTGGGTTGGAAGGGATCTTAAAAACCATCTTGCTCCAACCTCCTGCCACGGGTAGATACATCTTCTGCTATCCCAGGTTGTTCCAGGCCTTATCCAGCCTGACCTTGAACACTTCCAGGGATTCTCTGGTCCAGTGTCTCCATAGAAGAACGAGTGCCCAGAAACTGAGGCTTGGAGGGGGTCAGGTTGGAAAGAAAACCCAAGAGCTTCACATTACAAGTGCTGGGAGACTGGGCTGCTCTTCCCAAAAACAGTGAAGATGCCAGAGGTTTTAATGGATCCCAGGAATAGTCAACCATATATCCAGAGGGAAGATCCCTGAGGGTTCCTAAATGAGCAAACCACAGCTGTGGCAGCGATTTGAGCTTAATCTGGCTCCTGGAATGTCCTTGGAGCCAAGTTTAGTGCATGAAGGGATTTTTTTTTGCCTGTGGCCACTGGGCTTGACAAGATCCTCCGTCCATCCCCAGTTTTGTGCTCCTAAGGATATTCCCTGAGGTGCCTGATGGATTTGTTTTTGTGTTTCTTTTGCAGCTTTCTCCCTGACCTGCTTCTCGTGCAAAGATGCAACTTCCAACATCCATTGTTTAAGCACCACCAAATGCTCGGATAATGAGAAGTATTGTCTGACAACCTATTCCACCGCAGGAACTGGTGAGTGTGGAGCTTTCCCAAGGCTCTGAGGATGAGGTGGGGCCCTGGTGGGGCTGCCAGCTCATTCTCCTCCCACCAGGAGATTCAATGGAGGAATTAATGAGGATTTTAGCAGGCAGAGAACAAATCTTGGGAAGGTGGGAACTTGGCATAGCCTGGGTCTGTTGCAACAGATCGAGAAAATACTTCTGATTGAACTCAATTAAAATTAAATAGTGCTGATTAAACGCTCTCAGGACAGGGAGATGCTGGGAGAAAAATAATTATTTTTTATGATCCCTGCACAAACTCCTTGTCTCAACTCCAAGCTCAAGTTTACGTCCATGAGGTGGTGGAAATGGAAAGGGCCAGGTGCTGTGGAAGGAGCAATCCTAAGGCACGGTGCCAATGTTTTGCAACCTCACACTGTACAAATAAGTCCCAGATTCTTGCCCTCAGCTGGCCCTGAAACCACCAAGGGATTTGTAAGGCCTGGAGATGGTGTCCATAGGTCACACACGCTCAAGTAATGATGGAATGTGATGAAACCCAAGGGAAAAACCCAATGGCATCAAGTACAGAATAACAAATTCCCCGTGGGATTGCATAGCCAGGCTCTGATTGAAACCTAAAAAAAAAAAATCCAAGATGAAAACCTGAACTTTTCCTGTTGTTTTCTCCCCCTTCCACTCCAGGCAGCGACCGGAGCCAGCGAATCACCAAGAAATGTTCTGCATTTTGCCCAACAATTGACCTGAACATCGGCATCGCCGGAGTCGCCACCAGCTGCTGCGAGACCTCCTTGTGCAACATCAGTGGGGCCAGCAGCGTGAAAACCAGCTCCACCATCCTCACCCTGGGGGTCCTGGCCAGCCTCGCCTGCATCCTCAGGATCGGTTTTTATTGAGGGGTTTTTTTTTGGGGGGAAAAACGAGCTGCTTGGCTTTGCATGGCACGGTTCAAGCTGCGGTCCGTCAGGTGGGAATGCCTCCCTGTGCCTCCTACCTGGAAGGTCTCCTCCCATCAGGAGGTGTTTTTGCTCTCTCTACGCTCCTACAACATCACAAAATGATGTTTTTTTTGGGAGAGAAAGGGGTGAAATGGAGCACTGCACGTGCAGAACGGCCCCATGTTTTCACCATCTCTCCTACTCCTGGCATTTATAACTCCGTGCATTTTTTTTTTGCCTTTCATTTTATACCTGCCGTTCTCTTGGGCCGTTTCCCCCCCCCCCCCCCCCCCCCCATTTTCCACCCTGTATCATTTTGCTCCGAGAAAGCCTTTAATATTCCAGTTGTTAAACAGAAACTGGGCACAATAAAGTGCTATTTTATTCTATTGTGTGGCTGCGTGGTGTGGCGCGTTGGGCGTAGCTGCTGGATGTATCCATGTTATGGGATAAAAGTGGAGGCGTTCGCCTGCAAGTTGAATGGGAATAATGCTGAAATATATGAAAATTACTTTGCATTCACTTCAGGAAGCCTCTCCCCAGATTTTATTTTTCTACACTGGCAGAAATGGCATTTTTGTGACTCCATTTTGGAATAAACTGAATTCTGTTTAGCTTCCTTTCAGTTCCTCTCCTGGGGCAGCTGCCTGGAAGGAAACAGCTCTTGAGCTCTTCAGGAAAGAGAGGGGACAAGGCAGGGCCTAATGGGAAGGGATCTGGAGCATTTTCTTTAAACTGGCTTAATATCTCCCAGTGGAAATTTCTTTGGAAGCATTAAGATTATTTAGAAAAGAGAGAAAAGTATCTTGTATGGTGCTTAAAGGAAAATTGTAGGAAAAGAGAGATGGTTTTTGGAAAGAAACCTGGAATTTTTCAGTCTCATCTGTGCAAAAAAATATTAACACTGCAAATAAATCTTTTTATGCTTGCTCGTCAAGTTAAAATTGAAGGGACTCATTACCCTGCTCTTGTGGATAGTCTCAGGAATGAGGGGTTTGCTCACTCTGACCCTTCTAGGGAGGCTGAACTGCTTTTTCCTGGGATGAAGGAGCTCTCTCTCCACAAGGATCATCCCAAAGAAGATCTCCCAGGGAAAGCCGTTGGGTGCAGCTCACCCAGCTGGTTTTCTCTCCCTAGACTCCTTGCACAGCTCCATGTACTGCTCATTCTGACAGGGATTTTCTGGGATTAGAGGAACAACAATGCTTGGGGAAAGGCACATCTTTGTCCTTTACAGCAGCTTTGCAGAGGAACTGTGGGCTCACGGCTCCAGCTCGTCCCAATCTGCTCTTACCCCTTCCTGTTCACCTTCCTCCCATCCACGTCCAACCCCAGCTCTGCATTCCCTGGTTGTTTTCTCTCCTAGATTTCCTTGTTGGCTTCTTCCTCCAGTCTTACTCTGGGTTTTTCCATCCAAACTCTACTTCCTTGCCTCAACTCATTGTTTCCCCCTTGGTATAAAGGCAGGATTGGCCAAGGATACTTTGATTTTGGCCATAAGTCTCTCCATTCTCCCCATGGATTTTATTGCCTATCTCTATCCATCCATCTGCCTGATTTATTCTCCTCACCCTGTATCCCTTCCTGCCAAATTTAGAATATTCAAGTGACAAAGACCCAAAACCCCCAAACAAGCCAATTCTGTGACCTTGGCTGGCCATGTTCTGCCCCACATCCCTCTCCTAACATGGTGACAACTGAACTATTTGGATTAATCTTCATCCTGTGCTGTCCACAGGTATAAGATTCCTTAGGGACAATGGCAGGCACAGGGAAAGGCCCACAGATGGGGCTGGCATGGCCTGAGGTCTTGTTTTGCTGAGCTCAGGAGGCCAGACCTGCCCTTGGCAGCCAGATTTAACATTAAGGTCATGTCTTGATCTGCCTGAACTGGGCAGGTGACTCTGTTTTGGGATGGGAAGGATTCTGGCATGGCAAAGGGGATGGGAGCATGTGGGACACCCCTGGAGGGTTTCATGCCCTGGTTATGGCACAACCATATGTATAGAGAAGTTAAGAACAGCTCTGGTAATCCACAAGTGCCACCCCTGAGGGAGCAGCTCCATCCTGGCTGGCTCCTTTCCTGATTCCCCCCTGATCCCTCAGTGCCCAACAAAACGCACCCATGTGCTCCAAAGCTGACCCACATCCCAAAGCCCTTATCTGGAGGCAGGAGCAGCAACTTCCCTGAGGCACAGGAGGTCCTAAAAACATGAGAGCTCCTGTGGTGAACCCTCCCCTGGGACTGTTGTGTAAGAGGAGACTCTGCCAGCCTTCCCGAGAACTCCTGATTGACACCTCCCACGCGGGTGCTGCTCCCTAATTCCAAATCCTCCCATCACCCCGGGTTTCTGGTGCCTCCCATGGCTGCACGCTCCTCACATGGCAGCCTTGAGCTGCCCCATGAGCAGAGACATCTGTGATGCCTGCAGGGCTTTTGGGAAGGAGATTGGAGCCTCATTCCAGTTGCTGGGATTGATCCCGGGAGGTAAATGCCTCTCTCTCCCTGTGGATTATATAAAACTCATTTTTCAGAGCTCTGAGTCACTGCACCAGGACCTGGATCAGCTAAGGAGGCCTTTCCCTGCCTAAATGAGACATCTGCAGGAGATGCTTTAACTTTGGCCCTTCTTTTCCCTCTCCTGGGGCTTTCCCACTATTGGTGTTGAAGGATCTGTGTTGCCTTTGCACTCCTTGAATAATTCCCCTGCCTTTTCCCTCACAACATGAAATTTCTTCCCCTTTTCCCCTGTTTTTTTTTTTTTTTTTTGCCCAGACCCAACACAGTGCCTTCAACAAGAGACAGGATGGACACAGGAGATCAAAGCAACACCCTCACTGGGTCTAAAAATCTTCTGGAAGCCGTGGAAAGGGACAGGAGCATCCCTTTTCCCAAAGCTGGCTGCTGCTTTGTTGTCATGGAGCCAATCCATGGCTACAATTTGATCCACTTTAATTTTCCTGTATGGATAATGATAAGTTTACTTCAGAGAGGTGACTCAGCTTCCTTGGGGATTTTTTTTTTTCCAGACTTCCCCAATCTTTCTCCTCACTTGGTGTCCCTGCTGCAGGCCCTCCTCCAGGCTGTGATCCTGAGCTGCAGGAGATACCCTCTCCATTCTGGATCCTTGAGTGATCCCTCTGAGTGCTTTTTGAGTTTTGTAATCTGCCCTCTTGGGAAATAAATCTCTTTTCCGTGCACTCCATGCACCGGGAAGAGGGAATGCTCCAGCATTCCAAGGTACCTAAGAACCACGGGACTGAGGAAGACATTCATGTCCTGGAGACAGCTCCCAGAAAACACAGAAAATCCCATTTCCCACCCAAATTTCTCTCCTAAGTACATATTTGTTGGATGTGCTGGGACTGTTTTAGCCTCACTCCTCCTTCAAAGTCAAAGTCAAAGTTGACTCATGCTGATCCTGTTCCCAGAAGGTTCCTGCAGGAATGAAATGGATGTTGGAAAAGCCAACAAAGCCAGGTTGGATGGGGCTTGGAGAAATCTAGGATAGTGGAAGGTGTCCCTGCCCATGGCATGAGGTTGGGCCAAGGTGATTTTTAAGGTCCCTTCCTACCAATCCAGCCTTTAACTCTGTGGAAATCAACAGGAGCAGGGATATGGCAGGAGAAAGAAATAAACACAAATCTCTCTATGGGATAAATAAAATCAAAAATAAGGGAAAAAAGAGTTGTTGTTTTTTTTTTTTTTTCCCTCACTGCAAAATGCCAGCAAGGAGCCACACCCACGAATGAGGAAGAAAAACCTGTTTATAAAACAGTGGGGCAAATGACCAAGCTGTCCTGTGTGAATACAAGGCTCAGTTTGATCATCACCACATCCCCACTGACCTCACCAACCTCCCAAACCCAGGGAATGTCTGTTTGCACAACTCTGGAATTTTCCACCTGATGATATCATTCCTGGAGCAGGTCAGGAGGGGCTGAAGAAAGTGTCAATCACACGGGTCTGGAAACCATCCAGTGCTGGAATGATTCGTGTTAGAAACAGGCAGAAATTCCCTGCTGATGGCTACACGCAGGGAATTGCCAGTTAAGTTATTCCATAATTGCCAGAAAAAAAAGCTGGGGTTTGACAATATTTTCTTTCTGCTGTCCAGGATTAATCTTGTTTTAGGAGAAGCTCTGTGGACTTGGCAGCTCGAGCTCTTAGAAGATGCATCTCGAATGAGGGTCCCTATCCCAGACTGTCAGGAACAGATTTTAAGGAATTCAGGGGAGAGGAACAACACAGGAGGAATAAAAGCAAAAGGTTTGATTTAAGAGGAGAGATTGAAAAAATGACACTTTGAGGGACGGGCCCTTTCCAGAGCGGAGCTGCAATTCCAGGGTGCCAATTTGTGGGCTTGGAAATGGAGGCCTGATTTCAAGAAACTGTTGGGCGTGGAGAAAAGCAGCTCCTCTAAAGAATCCCTGGATAGCAGAAAAATTTCATTAAGTCAAAAGTTGTACAAGGTATTTGAGGATTACAAGCAAGGAAAAGAGCAAGCAGAGGGATTAACCAGAGGAAAATTGATAAAGAAATGAAGACTGACGTGAAAATTTGAGGAAAATCTCCTGTTTAACCAACCATTAGCTAATTTAATTTAGTGTAAAACACACTGATTTTGAGGCAAACCAGCTTAGGCCAGCTCAGAGGCTGAGTCTAGAGCTGGTGAATAATTAAAGCCAACGAATGAACAGCTCAAACCCCTGGAACATCACGTGCTGTCTATGCAAAGGGACTAGAAAAATTCATTCCTTGGACCAATCTCCCCGTAGCTCTGGGCTCTGCTTTCATCAGAGAAGGAAGGGAAGGAAGAAACTCAGAGGAGGAGAGAGCAGATCCGGGCTTCCCATCACTCACAGGACAGGAAGAGCAAGAAATGCGTGGCTGAAAGAGCTTTTCCCCAAAGGTTCCAGCCTGGAGAACTCCCACATGAGCATTCCACACCCTCGGGTTTATTTCACGTCCACCCGCGAGGGAACCTGTAAAACTGCTGCTGTTGGGCTGGGGTATAAAACCTGCCCTCCAAACAGCTCCTCAGTCTTGCTGGGAGGATCTGCTGGAGATGAGAGCTCCTCTGGTCACCTTGCTGGCTGCTGTCCTCTGTGTGGAACAAGGTGAGCCTCTCGTGCTGCTCCTGCTCTGGAAATATATTAAAAATATATTAAAGTATATAAGGGTTAGGGGGGAAGATGGTGGCAATTTCCCACGTGACAAAACTTTAGAGGGCTTTGGCTCCCAACTTTGCAGTGTTGTGGTGATGTCACCAATGTCCTTTTGCACCTCAATGATTTGATGCAGAAATAAGAATCTGATTAACTGATTCTCCTTTCCAGCTCTGGTGGTGCTGGATGCCAGGTTGAATCCGCACTGTGATCTTTTGGGATCTTCCATAAGGAGGCAAGCTGGAAGCGATAAAAAGCATAACAAAATGGTGTTTTTTTCCTTAATAATTTCATGTTTTGAGTATTTTAGAGACTTTTCTGTTCTGCTGCTTCCTCCCTTGTAGTGGTTTGCCACATGTCTTCCTGGAAAATGCAACACTGGGGATTTTTGTAGATTAAATCAGTGGCAGACATAAAAGAAATTTTCCTGTTAAAGGCATCCTGCTCCCAAAGGGAAGGCTGAGTGTTGTCCTCCTTCTGGGAGTGAGACGCACATGTTGCTCCATCACTCCTGGCACATGGGAATGATGACCAGAGTGCCAAAATTTCCCCCACACCTGATGGTTTCCCAGAAACCATGATACGAATCTGGTTGAGAAAGAGGCATCTAATTAATCAATTATCACTGATGTATCAACCCCCTACTCCTACATCCTTTGGAATGGTTCTCCAGCATGCCTGGAAGAGCAGGACCTTTGGCCAGTTTGGGATGTGGGAAAATGACTGCTCAATTCTTAAAAAAAAAAAAAAAAAAAAGGATCTATTGCCCACAATCCCTGACGAAGCAACATAACATGGACAGAAGAGGAGAATTTCCAAAGGCAACGTTCTCAGTGTGACCCAGGATGAACTGGAAAGCTCACAGAGATCCAGGATCACAGGTTCATGGTGGGATTCCTTACTGGTGACATTTGATATTGGCAGCAGGTTCCCAATGGATTTAAGGACAGGCTTTTACACAGGCTTTTTTTTCTGGTCCAGCCTAGATCCAGAATAAGAGATTGCAGCTTTCTGGCCTAAAACTGAGACAAAGAAAAATGTGGAAATTGGCATTTGATCCTTCTTAGACATCTTAGGTCTCATCCAAGAACCTAATGACCAAATTTTGGTCAAAACTCTTGATCTCTCAGCTGACCAAAGAGGTTCTTTCACCTTTTCCATCCATAAATTCACTGTTATGGATATTTTGTGTCCAGCAAAAAATCATAAAAGGTCTTGATCTTTTTCACAGAATCACATTAGGGGGGAAGAGATCTCTAAGATTTTCAAGTCCTTGCTGTAATGTTGGACAAGACCAGGCAGATATTTGCTTAAGGTGTCCCTGAAAGTTTCCAACAAGGAAGATTCCACAGCCTGGAATTGCTCAGAGACTCTCATCCCTTTAGGAATTTAGTTTTAATATCTCTTAGCCTCTGTTTTTGTACTGTTCTCCCATATTTCCACCACGGGACAGATAAAATATTTTATTACTTTCTTCCTTGCTGCTTCTTTTTTTTCTTGCACGAAGAAGATTCCTGTGGCTTTCCTCAGCATATTCTCATTTTCGACACACAAACTAAACCCTTCCAACCTTTCTGACAAGGTCACATTTCCGATATCTCTGGCCTTTTCTCCTCCCTCTCCTCTGGTCTCTCTCCAAATGCTCTACATAGTTCTGGAAGCGCTTGAAGAGAGATTTGGGCACTGGGGCTCCAGCTGAGGCCTTGCCAGGGTGGAAAGGCCACTTTGAGTATCTTGCACATGACATTTCTGCCCGTGTCCCCTTGGGTAACGCCTGTTTCCATGGCTGGAATGTGGCACTGTTGACTCCCTGCTGTTGTCACTGTGGTTCTGAATTGTAACTGAACCACCTCTTTGTCACCCTGCATTTAAGTGTCTTAAGTTTTTATCTATTGTAATTTATTTCTCTTCATTTAATTGCATCCACTCTTCATTTTCACTCTTTTATCGCAATCCATCTGTCAAAATCACTTGAAATCACAGAATCATGGGAAGGTTTGGGTTGAAAGGTACCTTCAAGATCATCTCATTCCATCCTCTGCTATGGGCAGGGACACCTTCCACTATCCCAGGCTGCTCCAAGCAACCTGGCCTTGGACACTCCCAGGGATGGGGCAGCCACAGCTTCTCTGGGAAACGTGTGCTAGGGCCTCACCACCCTCACAGGGAAGAGCTCCTTCCATTGCTCCAGTTGGTTTGACCAATAAATCCTTGGGAATTACCCTCTGAGGGTGTTTTCATGCCTGGCTTTGCACCCATTCCCTGGAATTTCCAGCCGTTCGTGTTTCCTGGGCTCGCTTGAAAACAGCGTCATTCGAGGTTGTGCCAAAAATTCCTTAAAAACCTCCTTGAATCTCCTCTACTCTGTACATGAAAATTCAAGTTCTTTTAGAGGCGAATGAAGCAAAAACCAGCTGCACAGAATCAACAGCTGATGACTTTTCCTCCCTTTCTATCAGAAACTTCTTGTTTCACGGCATGACCTCCCTCGTCCTTCCACGTTCTCACTGCCAACTTCTTATCGGGCAAAAGTGCACTCACAGGCACGTGTCCTTTAGTTGCTTTTGCCCTTTTCAAAGTGACAGACTGGCCCCAGACTTAGCAGGAACTCAGCCAGCATTTGGCTTTGTTTCCTTCCAAAAATTAGCTTTGCACTTAAAGGAACTCAATCACAAAAGCCCCGTGCTTTGCTCTGGGTGATTTCACGAGCTCTGAACTCAACCACTGCTATAAAACCTCAATCCTTGTCTGGGGAGTGCTCTGCACATATTTTGGGGTGTTTTATCATCCAGACTCTGTTTTTTTTGCTCTTCTTCCTTTGTTTTACTACTTTTCAGAGATCTGGACTACCACATTGTGGTTTTGAGGACAGGCAGACACACTCTTGAAAGGAAACTCAACTCACGGCTGTGTGACTTTCCTGCCAATCATCTGCCACTGTTGCAGATGTAGGAATTGCCTCACCAAATCTGCCTTTACCACTTAAACCAAGCTTTTGATTAAGATTTTCTATTCATTCCTGATTTTAGGTTAAAAACCAGGAGTTTGGCAGAGTGTCTGAGGGCTCTCACCAGACTTCTTGGAACTGAGGTTAGGCCAGTTCAGTGATGTCTGAGCACAAAAAAAAAAAAAAAAAAAAAAAAAAAAAAAAGAGAGAGATGTGACAGCAGTCTCTGAGCCAGATGAAAGAGAAGGAGAACACTGGACATTGTCCACCTCCTCAAAACACACTGGAGGCATCTTTAAATTCTCCTGCCCAGGAGAAACTCTGAGCAGTAACTGGCAATTCCCGTGGCCGAGCCCTCAGGAGAGGCTCAGCAATAATCTTCTTCATAAAAGCCCCCAAATCCTTGAATTCCAGTCACATCTCCTGTTCCTGGGGATTGCAAACAGATCGATAACACTCCGCAGCCTGAGCCAGAGGAGACAGAGAGGGATTTAGCGCTGCTGCCACGGGTCAGGAGATAAAGAAAGCCACTGGTCATTCCCACAAAAAACATTCCTCAGGCTGTAACAAGGGAAACGGAGATCCCTGCACTGGAGCTTTTGTGGTTTTTAAAACCTTGTAATGTGCTTTTCCACCCTTTTTTTTTTTTTCCCTCCCCCCCCAGTTTATCCATTCATGTGCTACACCTGCCAAGACCAGGAGTCCAACAAGGACTGTTTGACCATTTCCATGTGCAAGGAGGAGGACAAACACTGCGTGACCATCCGGAAGGACATCGGGACAAGTAGGTTTGGGAACAACACCTTGTTTGTTTTGTAGGAGAGCAGTCCCAGGAATGGGATTCCATCCCAGTACAGAAACAACAGTTCTTGTTGACCAGCTTTGAGGAGACACTGACCTTGTGGCTCCCTACTGCAAGTGTCCAGACACACTCAATATTCCTGCTGGGAATCAGGGAAATGATGAGGACACACAGAGCAGCATTAGTGAGCAGCTTCACACCTGGAGTTGTGCTTGTTTCACTCCCAGAACTGTTTTGAGAAGTGTTTTGGCCAAACCTCACCATGGCTGTCTCCCTGTGCCAAGAAAATCCTTCAGGTCTGTCCTGGCGGGGGCTCTGCACCCTCAAAGACTTCCACGTGCTCTTATCCCAAATATCAGGGCATGCAGAACATCCCCCCTGTGTTTATCTTGTAGGAAAAACCATCCTGGTGGGAACAACCCAGCCTGAGCATCACTTCAGCCAGCTGGAACTGAAAGCCACAGGGGTTAATTCCACATTAGGATTGACAAAACCTAAAAACATGGAGCCCAGAGAAGTTCTGGTTGGACTTAATGATCTTAAAGGCCTTTTCCAACCTTGACAGTTCTAAGATTCAATGAGACTGTGGCTGCCCCATCCCTGGAAGAGTCCCAGGCCAGGCTGGACAGGCCTCTGAGCAACCTGGTCTGATCGGAGGTGTCCCTGCCCATGGATGATTCTTAAGGCCCCTTCCAACCCAAACCATTCCATGATTCTATGATTAATTCCATGAAATTTGCCTTGAGGACTAGTGCCTGGCCTTCCTTTACTCACCTAAACAGATTTAGCCACGAAAATATTTAAACAATGATTTTTCATCCTCCTTTTCTTTTTCCCAACCCCCCCCTCCCCACTTTTTTTTTTCCTGCACTAGAGCCCAACAAGCCTAAATACATCATCTCCAAGATGTGCTCTCCGACGTGTCCAGCAACAGATCAGCAACAAATCCAAAGCTCCCAGAATGTTTCCTGCTGTGAGAAACCCTTGTGCAACGTGAACAGAGTCAGCAGCAGGCACAGCAGCCGTGGGCTGATGTCCCTGGGTGTCCTGGCCAGCGTCACTTACGTCTTTGCATACGGATTGTGATGGGTTTGGAAGAGCTCCTCGTGATGGCTGAAATAAAAAATGTTGTTCTGGGATGATTTACGCTTCTCAAAGATTCGTGTTTTGTGGTTGAGCTTCACCCCGGATTTTTGAGAGAGCCTGAGTAAGTCAGGTGCTGAACTCCCATTGATTTCCTGAGCCTACTTGAATCCGAGGTGTCCTCAGACATCCAACTCACCTAAGAAAACATATAGAAAATGGCCTTTCTGACATGTTCAAGCTTCAAATCATTGTTGCTCCAAGGAGATCCTTGCAGTCATAGTTTTGTCTCTTACTTTCAAAGCTCTGTGAGGAATAACATCCCACCCTGCCTGAAACACAGGGAATGGCTCCACGGTTGTGTCAGCACAGGGGATGATGGGGGAATTTGTTCACAGTGAGTTTGGTTATCAAACATCTGTTTAATAAACAAGCAGGTGGAAGTAAAGCTGATTTGTGGCAGTGCTGTGGACATTTCTCTAGCCTCAGTGGGGAGCAGTTTCTGGCTCCTCAGGCTCTTTCCTCCCGTTCCCATTTTGAAATGAGCTTCTCTCACCAGAGGAAAGGGGAAAAGGCAGAGAGGGAAATATGTGGCTGAGAGAGGAAAGGCAGTGGGAAGGTGGGAGGGAGAAGGGAAGGAATGGGGAGAGCCCGCTGGGCTGGGAGTTGCTCTCACACTGCCTCCTAATGGACCTCATCCAGCTGGAAAATGCATCCCCGGATCTATTCCCCTTTTTTTTTTTTTTTTTTTTTTTTTTTTTTTTTTTTTTTCCAGGGCCAAAACAATCTCACGCAGCTGTCGCCAATCCCTGTCATTCAGAGATTGTGAGAGGCTTTCTACAGGCCCACGTTCCTGGCAGAGAAACCATCCTTTGTTGTTGAGCTTTGTTTGGTTTTGCTCTCCAAGCTCTCTGCTCCCTCAGGGGTTACAGCTGAGGGGAGACAGAAAAGTTCTGTAGGAGGTCTGGGGGTGTCACAGAGAGGAAGAAGAAGGGCAGCCAGCCAGGGACTCACACAAACAGCTCAGAGCCTTCTTGGGTGACAGCCCCGGCTGCAAGCTCTCATTCCTGGAAAACACACCGAAAAAAAAAAAAAAAATAATAATAAAAAAAAAAAAAAAAAAAAAAAATAAAAAAAGCTGGCAGCATCCCTAGCTCAGCTGTGTCCTGGGAGAAACCAGAGCTGGTCCATACAATGGAAGGGTGTCAGCTTTTTTGTTGTTGTGTTTGATGGTTAAATGAGATATTTTGCCCTGGAACTCTGCTGGGTTTTGGTTGCACATGTGGATTTTTGAGGGATTTCACAGTGCCGGGATTTCAGAGCCACTGGTTTTCCAGGAGGGTGAAAATTCCACATCAAACCTCATGTTTTGCGCTGTGGGCTCTGGATCTGGTGGCTGGTTTTAAATATTTTGTTTAATGGATGGAGGGGAAACAAAGGAAATAGAAGAGGTGAGAGCACAGTGGTGGGCAGGGACAAGAGGACACTGACACCCCCCTGAGCAGATTTGGTGAGCTGTGCCTGGAGATTACAGATGTCAAACCAACAGCAGAACCTGATGTTAATTCTCACCAAAGACAACCTCAAAAGGGAAGGAAAATTAGGGTGGGGAAAGGAGAAGAACAAGTTTTTAAACCAAAAAGGAAGAGATGTCCAGCTGCTCAGCTCCTGGTAGGGCTGTGGTGGCCGTGCTGCATCCCAATCCCAGGAGCAACTCCTCCAGGAGAAGTCCTCCAGGAGCAAGTCCTCCATACTCTGCACAGCTTTTCCCTGCAGGACTTGGGGTGCTTTAAAAAAAACTCCCAAGGAAGTTGGGCTCCAGGCCAAAGCTGTTACTGTTTTACCATCTGTCATATTGGCAGGGGAAAGAGGAAACGGAGCAATTTGTATCTCAACCAGGCTTTGCTGGACATGAGAAAGCAAAAAGTTGGTGGGAGAGACCATCTGGAGGGGAAGGAAGGAGGGGAAAGAACAAGTGGAGGGTTGAGATAAGTCCAGTGAGGGTGTGGGGAACCAGGATGGACACGGTTCAGGAGGGAGAACAAACCTTATCCAGATCTTTTGCTGACCCTTATTCCCAGCTTTTCCCCCACTTTCCACTGCAGCAGTTTAAGTGCTGCCAGAAGGTCAAATGAGGGTGGTTTCCTAGAATTGTCTATAAATTTAGAGGAACCCTTTCTTTTCCTGAAATTTCTGGATGCCAAAAGCAGCTGGATTGGCCGGGATTATCCTGACAGATTCTTTGGAAGTGAAGGGATTGTGTTTAACAGGATTTACTCGTTGTCCTGTCCACCCACCTAGCTCCTGGACTGAAAGCTCCTGCCTGTGGGAGCTGAAGGTCATGGAAAAGTAAATCTGGAGGTGGGAATTCTGGATGGACTTTGTCAGCGCTGATCCTCTGAGTGGAAAGTTGCTGGAACTCTTTCAAATAAAGAAGGAAGAGGGACAATTTAAAACTCTCCTCCTTTATTGGAGGTGAGGAATGGGCTGATTATGAGCTCACAGCTCCTTTTCCACACTGGTTCCTCCTTTCCCTGGGCTGGAGGAAGGTGCAGGTTGAAGATCAAGGCTTCTGTGGCTTTAGGCAAAGCCTAAATCTCCTTTTATTCCTCCATGGATTGAATCAGTCCCATTTCCCTTTTCCAGTGTGAGGTTTGGGTGCTGGTGCTCTCCAGGCCGAGCTGTCTGGGAGAAGAATTCCAGGTGATTCTTGGGGCTTCAGTGTAGGATTTGTTTTCCAACCCCACAGCTCTGAGCTGCACTCGCAGAGTCAGGAGTTGTGTTTGTGCTTCCACGTGAGGAGTAAGAGGGAAAACAGGTGTGGGGACACAACCACATCAAACACAAGAGCAAGAGCCATTTTGCTGCCACAGATATTAACAAGATGAACTAATTAACACATCAAAAAGTGAATAAAATTAGTGCTTTCGACATAAATATGCAAATCAATGAGGGTTGTCAGCCAAAGTGGTGTCCAGGAAAATCAGGAAAAGAAATCCATCACAGCTACCAAACTCAGCCTCTGTTTCTCCTGCTCCTGTTTCTGGGTGTTTTGGGAGACTGGGTATCAACAAATCAGAGACTCAATTAGGTTCTTCAAGATCACTGAGTCCAACCTGTGACCAATTCTCACCTTGCCAGCCAGACCAGAGCACTTTCCACGTAGAAATGTGGAAATAATCCATTATTTTAAAGGGCATAGGTTACTCTCTGGGGACACAGAGGGCAGCCAACCCAGGCTGGGAAAAAAAAAAAAACCCTCTGAAACAGATAATCAAACAAAGATGTAGGAGTTATCAAGGAGGCAAGGGATGATCAGCAAGGATTTTGTGACAGGTGGGTGATCTGTGAGGGTAAAAAGTGGTACCTGTCACACAGCTCAGCCTTGATAAAGCTTTTGGCACGGTGTCACCTGATGGGCTCAGGAGCAAAACCAAGAAAACTCAGCTGGGCTGAAATCATGAGCAAATCACAGCCAATAATTTGCTGTCAGGCTGGAACTATCCATTAAAAGGCTCCTCTTGGCTGTGGGAGGATGCAAAGTTTTAATTGCTGGTTTGGATGACGTATTGGACAATAAATCCACTGAGCTCACGGGTGATGGGTGCAAGCAGGAGAATTCTGGGTGATTCCAGTAAATTTAAGTGGTAGGCTGAGAAAAGAGGGTGTAATTTAGGAAGGAGGACCACGAAGCTCTCCAGTTAATGCGGCGCAAATATGGGATGAGGGAATCTCCCTCGCAGCAATCTGGCAGGAAAAGGAGATGTGCTGGATCATAAGTTTAACACGTGTCAAACTTTGGGGAAAAAAAAAAACAAAACAAAACAACAACAACAACAACAACAAAGCCTTGTTGGAATTCTGCATTCCATGGGAAAAAATCTTACACATTGCACTGGGAAGTGTAAACTGGTGTGTGATGGGATGAGAACCTTGCAGATCCTCCAAATGGAAGGCTTGGCCTGCTTTGTTCTTCTCACGTTTTGTGTTGGGGTTCACACACCATCAAAGAGGATTTTAGACAGTGTCAGAAGGAATTCCTGGCATCTAAAGTAGGGTGAAGAGCAGGAAAACTGCCTCCAGAAGCAGCAGCTTTAGCACCATAATTAGGATTCATCAAAGCATGGAAAAAAAACTCTGGTTTCAGCATCTCCTTCTTGTCTCCACTGGAGCTGGAGAATGAACTCATTCCTGGTGATTCCCACTCCTGCTTCTCTCTGGCACCTTTCTGTCCCTCCCACATGGAGCTGGTTCCCTCCCCCAGAGCAGAATTGGGGTGTTCAGGGCTGGCTTTGCTTTACCACAGGATCATGGAATATTTTGGGTTGGGAGAGACCTAAAAGACCTCGTTCCAACCACTCTGGCCATGAGCAGGAACACCTTCCTTGAGATGGATTTCAGTCAACATTAAAGCAGTGCTGAGGCAGAAGCTGGAGAGAGCTCTGCACAGGAATGATGGTTTTCCCATTTTCCAGCTGATTCCTTACACAGGCGAGTCCTTAAATTCCACATAAAGAATTGGGAATGCCGGGGGTACGATTTTCCTTGGTCCAGGAGAGGCAGGAACAGGCCCTGGCTCTGTGCCCAGTGCTCACAACAGCTCAGCTGGGACCTGCCCGCAGCTCCAGGATACAGAATTAGATGTTAATCAGCAATTAGATAATGAGCAGACCCCGCTCCTGGGAATGAGAAACTCCCTTCTGCAGGAATAAAACTCCCTGCCAGACCTTCGGGGAGAAGGGGAGAGATTTGGCAATATAAAAACCTTGGAGAAAGTGGATTTTTGCCTTTCACACTCTTCCTTATGGATTTCCTTGGATCAGTGTGGTCGGTGTCATTTCCGTGCCACCAGCAGCCACAAGATGAAAGCTCCACAATTCTCCTCGTGTCTTTAATGTTGAGCACAAGGTGAAGGTAAAAGGTGAAAGGCAGGGCAAAAAAAACACCCCCAAATTTGGACTTGTTTTTTACAGCTTTTGGAGAGAAGATGCTGTCTCTGCTCACTTTCTCTTCCGGTTTTTCCCCTTTTAGATGAAATTCCTGAATATTCCAGGCCTTCTGTTTACTTTACCTGGGTGTTTTACAGGTCCCACCCTGCTCTTAGTCCTCTGGAGTTTCCTGTCCAAGGTCATCTTGTTCTTTCTCTACTTTTGAACGAACACAGGCAAGGTGCTCCACAGCAAACAGCAAACGCCTTTGCTTTTACCCTTTGCTCTGCTGGTTCTTCTGGTTCTTCCACAGCCTGGAACATTCCCATTCCCATGGTTTTTACACCATCACCTTGCCTACAGCTTCAGCATATTTTTGTTCTGCCTCCTTGGAGCCTGGTGAATTCCTTGTCCATAGAAAAGCGCATTTTTTGGTGGAAGGATTAAGGGAAAGGACTGAAAAGCCTCTTCCCTCCCCCCAAAAACCCCCAGAGATGAGGCCCCTGTTGCAGGAGAGGAGGTGCCCAGGAAATTTTGCAGGTGGCCCAGAACCTCTGATGGCACAAAAACCGCCAGGATTGGGAAAAAAAAAAAACAACCCTATAAAACAAGTCCAGAGTTCACCCAGGAGATGGAATTAGGCCTGGAGACAGGGACAGACACCACGTAGTTAAGGATTAGTGTTGGAGAAGAGAATAAGGGAATGTCCCGTGTTGGAAGAGCAAAAAGGATCATCAGTTCCAACCCTAAAAGTCACCTGAGGACAGAAATAGATGGAGACAAACCACGGCACACTGCCAAGGGTCATCCAGGACAAGGCTGGGGACACTTATGGGGCCTAAAAGGTTAAGCTTGAGCTTAACTGGGGGTTCCTGGAGCCGTGGGCACAGTCTGAGGAGGGCCCTGCTGGGGCTGCTCAGGGAAATTAAAGTTTTTCCCTGAGAAACAGCCTCTCCTTAAAGAGTCACAGTTGTTTTCCTGTCAAAACAGGCATGGCAGAGGCTGAGTCACGCAGACTTTGGAAGGAGGAAGTGTGAGAATTCCAACACCAGCTGAGCACCACCAGGCAGCAAATCCACTTTCACCTCAGGCTTGGGGAGGAAAGGGAAAAGGAAATGTGGATGTCAGCCAGAAGTGAAAGTTCATCAGTCTGACAGGGAGATACTGAATGGAGGGCGGTGGTTGGAGGGGGGCAGATGAAGGTTTTATTCCTTTATCTAGAAAAAAAAATGAAATAAATGAATAAATGTAATAAAAAAAGTAAAAATATCTGGTTGGGCACATTTATTTCAGGAATTTTGAGGAATCTCAGCAGCTACCTGTAGGAACATCAGTGGATGGCAGGGAGAAGGAAATCTGCAGAGCTGAGATATTTTAGAAACACGTGGTTTTATTGCAAGGGTCGAGGGTAAAAAGGGCTTTGCCTTCAGCCACCAGCCTGGGCTGGAGGGAACCCCAAAGAGAGAGAGAGAGAGAGAGAGAGGGTATGAGGTAAGGGAGATGGCAGGGGTAAGGAAGGTAAGGGAGCTAAGAGAGCTAGGGCAGGTAAGAGGGCAGGGGTCAGAGTGGTAAGAGAGAGGTAAGAGAGCAAGGACCTTGTTACAATACATTCTATCTCCTTTTGTGTTGAATATTCTAATTCACAGTGACCAACCGGCGCGAGATACAAAACCTACAAACTTTGCACGCAGCCTATGAGAACTGCTATATTACCATATCACCCTATATTCTAAACTCTAAAGAGACTTTTCTTATCCACCTTTTCCCTGATGCCTTGGCAGGATAGAGATGGGCTACATCCTTGGGTCCTTTTGTTTTCTGTCCTTCAACCTCCCTCCAGCTCATCCCCGTCCTCCTGCCTGTCATGATCACATCTCAAAGCTGGCCTTCATTTCTATTTCCCTCACAGGTTTTACATCTCCAGTATTTCTTACCAGGCAATCATACCCGCAAGCCCTTCCTGTCCCATCTTTCCCAACAGCTACCTGAGGGAAATCCCAGGTGTTTCCCCAGAGGATGCAGCAGAGCTGGTAGAGAACAGTGACCTGATTGGCACCACAGACAGCAAAGAAAAACCTGCAGCTTGGTTTGCCCATGGAAAATGTAAGTCCAGAGCATCCTTGGATTCTCCAAATACGATCCTGAGGGTCTTCTGGACAACTTTTGATCCCGAGAGATCAGGAGGGACTTCAGGAGGAGGAGCATCCAGGGTGGGATGATGAGGATGGGCTGGGATGTGGAGCCGGTCCTCATTCAGGATGGTGTGAGCAGGAATTCCAGGAATGGTGATTCCCATCTCCAGCATTCCATGGAGTGCCAGCACCCAGATAAGGAGGACCTTCACACCCAGACTATGTTGCAGCAAAGTGCTCTGGACAAACAGAATTTTGGGGATGAGAGGAAGCAGCAAGGATGGAGATCCTGAGTTCCTGCTCCCTCACGCCCTCCCAGTCCTCTGCCAAACTGCATCTCCACGTTTTGGGCAGGTGAGTTAGAACTCTCCCACAGAGCAGTTCCAACCCCCTCTGGAAGAAATCTGAACAATTCCCAACTCCAGAGTGTGATGCAATTACTAAAAAAAAAAAAAAAAAAAAAAAAAAGGACTCTGTCCCCTTCCTGTGTCATGGGAGGAAAGCTGTTTGAGCAGTTCTGCTCCACTGACGGGGGAAACATCTCATTTGCAAATTCCTCTGGGGTTTTGGCACCTCACGTGCATAACCAGGCCCAGGAAGTCTCACACAAACCCTGAAACAGAAGTGTGGTGGGGAAGGAACCTCTCTGTGTCCCCCCCAGCTCCACAGAAGCTGAGCAAGCTTTAACTGACCCTGAATTTTAAGCTTTAATTCATCGAGGGCCCGTTCAACATCAAACCCTTGCAGGTCTAGTTAGTCTAGGTTTAATTTCTGCACCATCTCTGCTGCCCTGACATATCAAAGGACCTGTCACACTCATCATTTCCTGATTTTAACTGTACCAAATCCTCTCCAGCGTGCCACAACCATGAAATATTTGCCCTAACACCAGTTTACCCTCTGATACAGCCACTTTCTTATCTCCTTCTCCCTCAAGCATGCTTTTGTAGCTGTCTCCACCTTTCCCCAGCACAAGCCACATTCCTGCTGTTGGACTCTACCCCCTGCTGCCTTTCTTGCTTCACCTTCCTGTCTCTGAAGAAATATTTTTTGGCCTTGCACTCACAGTATGAAGCCAATGGTTCAATAAAGTCCTCCATTGACCTCCAAACTTGCAAGAAGAGGCTGGAGCACTCAGGGCAGTGTGGGCTGGACCAGAACAGAAATCTCTGCCAGCAGAGTCGCTGTGTTGAGCTCTGCAGTCTGTCCCACACAACAACCTTTGTGGGGGGGGAGGTGGGAGATGAGCTTAGGCCATAGAATATAAAATATCCTGAGTTGGAAGAGACCCAAAAGGATCAGAGTTCTCAGAAGGGCTTGCTTCCTCACCTGGTGTAATTCCCACCACAGAAAACCGGTCCCTTGTGGCTCTGGTCACCTCTTCCTTTTGCAGCATCCTGTCATTAGTGCTGTTCCCGCCCAGACATTCCAGCAGTATCGGGATGACTCCAGATCCTGTGCTGGGTTGGGACCTCTGTGACTCTCAGGTCACATCTCTTCCTTATCTTCTTGTCAGCGGACAGGCCCTCTCCAGGAAAAAAAAAAAAAAAAAAATAGGGCTGATAATGTTAAATTTAAGCGTGGGAGAAATCCAGGAAGCTGTAGATGCTTGTAGTGTTCTCTTTGGGATGAGGAGAGTGTATCATAAAATCTCAAATCTGTGTTGGGAAAGACCTTAAAGGTCACCCAGTTCCAGACCTCTGCCATGGGCAGGGACACCTCCCACTCTCCCAGGGTGCTCCAAGCCAAATCCAATCTGGCCTTGGACAATTCCAAGGATGGGGCATCCACAGCTTCTCTGGGAAACCTGTGCCAGGGCCTCATCACCCTCACAGGGAAGAATTTCTTCCCAACATTCAACCAAAATCTACTTTCTTGGCCTCTACGAAACAGGAGTTTTGCACATGTGACTGAATTACATTTTCTCAAGTTACCACAAAGCTGAAACTTCCCATTTTTTTTTTTTTTTAGTATTTGGTTTGCCCCAGCTGCCTGTTCCAGTGGAAGAGATGAGACCAAACTGCTCGGAAGTCAGTTCCTGCTAGAATACCTGGCAGTGACAAATAAAACCGAGCCGCAAGAAAGAAAAGGGAAGCAGGGATTTGCAGGCATGGGTTTGCCTCCCCAGCAGAGTGCTCTGAATGCCTCCGGCAAGACAGGAGCCGGAATTTCTCCTGACAGATGCATTCGCCACGAAATGCTGACTCTGCAGAATTAAACCCATCTGTGGCACGGAGTTTGTCAAGCCTGCTTGTTTCCTGCTGGCTCACCAGCCTTATCCTCCATTCCCAGGCTATCCTGACAGGCAGTTTCACAGGGGCCTTCCCCCACTTCTCCTCCTGCAGCTCCTTTCCTAGAGGATTTAGTAATTTCCATGGGACCTACTGAATTTGGGACACTCCAACATCAGGGGACTTATTTACAGTCTGAAGACTCATCCTGTCAAGCAACCCAGGCGGTCCTGTGCCATTTCAGCTGCTGGGCTCTTCAAGCTTCCCAATCCTGTATGTCTAATCCAATTTAGGCTCCGCTCAACAGATGGGGGAGTTGGTTCTTTATGTGCTTGGATCTTGAGTGGGGGCTGTGCATGCAGAGGGGTCAGACCTAGAGAGGGGATGTTGCACGCAGAGACGGGTTCTGTATTCGGGGGAGTCTCGCCTGCAGGAGATCCGTGCAGTGAGCCCTGGATACAGTGTGTGTGTATAGGGTGATTTTGAATATGTGGAGGAGGATGTGTGAGAACTCAGGGGCTCTGTGAGAGGAGATGCACGGAGGAGGGAAGGGAGGCAGGAAATCTGCAGGTCCTATAGGTAGAGGGAGTCAGAGAATCACGGAATTCCAGAATAACCTGAGTTGTAAGGATTGGACTTGGATGAGCGGATGAGTGGAGTCCAGCGTACAGGCAGCCCCCTACTCCCGTCTCTTCCTTCAGGGAAACAGAGAGAACCCGAAAGGGGCTGGAACAAGGCTCTTGGGGCACTGTTCCCCGATGGCCAGCCGCTGCCTTGCCGACACGTTACTCCCATGGCCTTTTTCCCTGCCCCGGTTCTCCCTAGCGGGGAAACGAAACCAGGCGCGGCCGGGGGGGCGGAGGGGGGAGGCGGGGCGGGGGCCGGGCCCGGCCCGCTGGGCGGAGCCGCCGGCCTTTCCCCACCCCCGGCGCCCGGCCCTGCCGCCAGCCCCGAGCTCCTCCAGCCGCGCTGCGCATCTCTCCGGCCACATCGTCCCCATCATGAAGGCGCTCCTGCTCGCCGTGCTCGCCGCCGTGCTGTGCGTGGAGAGAGGTGAGGGAAAGAAGGGGATGCCCCCGCCACCATCGCCTCCCCCGCAGCTCCCCCAGTCCCTCGCCAGAAAGCAAATTGGGGGCTGGGGGAGCGATGCGTGTGGCAGGCTTGGCTGTGGAAGTTGGAGGTTTGTAGGGGGTATGAGGGTTGGGAAGGGGCTGGGGCACAGCGCTGAGCCACGCTGCGGTTCGGGGCGGGATGCGGGGGTGTCTTCCCAAGAGCCGCCTGGCAGCAGCGTCCCTCCTGGAGCAGGAACTTAGTGTGTGCAGAGGTGAGCATGTCCGGCTGGATATCCTGGAGCTTTTCCCAGTTGCGGCTCGAACAAAGAGCAGGGCCGGCTCCGCTCTCCCTTTTCCAGCGCAGCCAGGCGGGATAACGGCGCTGGGATGGGCTGGGATGCAGGAAAAGGAGGGTGGAGGGGAGAGGCAGCCCAGCCCCGGCAATGGCTGATGGAGCCAAGTCAGGGCAGAGCCGCCCGTGGTGGTGGCCCCTGGTGTCCCCTCTGAGCATCCTCGGGGCCGCCTGCGGTTCCTGTTGCTGTATTCCAAACTGCCAAGTTGCCCAAGTGGCGGAGGCCTGCCCGGTCCCCTCCTTTACCCCACGGACTCCATTCCTCACTCTCCGAACTCCTCGGGGCCGTGCAGAACCGCGTATTGCTCCCATCTGTCTCTGCTTGGAGGAGCCAAACAAAGAGCGAACGGGAGAGTTGTGAGCAAAGCAGAGTCCATTCTTGTATTCCGAAGGCACCGCTGAGATGGAAGTGGCTGTTTGCTGCCCTTCCCATTCCCCCCATCCCCCGGTGGGATCCGGGATTGAAGCCTTGAGTCTGGGGCAGAGCCCAGCTGCCTTGTGCTCTGCTCTGGGAGGATGGGAGGGCCAGGCCAAGGCAGTGAAGGGTTTCATTCCCCCCCCAAAAAAAACCCTTTTCAGCTTTAAAAGTAAGTTTTTTTTTATCCAGGCACAAGCGTTTGTTGCAGGTGGTTTTATCTGCAGACACTTCCTGCACACCCCGGGGGGATTTCGCACAAGAGCTTTACCCCCTGCTCCAAGATCTTGCCTGTGGATCTTGATAAGGATTTTTGCCTAAGAGAATGGAAAAAGCAGCATCGGGGCTGCACGGAAAAGCTGCCGAAACAACAGCATTTTCCTGGATTCCGGAGCTTTTAAAGGCGTTTTTTTTCCCCTGTCTTTGCAAGAATGATTCCAGCCCTTATCTGAAGGAATTCCCCCTAAACGCCCTGCTCAGTTTTGGGAGCTCTTTGTTCCTCTGAGAAGCCAAGCAACAAACAAACAAACACATAAATTCTCCCACTGGTGGAAACAAGGCTTCTCTTTTGCATTGTTCAGTCTCGGGATTTTTCTCCCCTTCTTTTCTTGTAACCTTGAGCTCCAACTCTTTGCTCCATCTACAGCTGCATGAAATTAATTCTGCCACCCCTCTTGTCCCTTTTGTCTAAACCACTCAGCCTATTTGTGTTCTCATAACTCTGCAGTGGGCGTTTTTTTTGGGGCAGAAAGTGACCAAATATTTCCTTTCTTAAACTCTGCCTCTCTTGGAAAGATTTTTTTTTTTTTTTTTTTCTGTTAAGACAAGGGGTGGTGGGTAGGTGTGACAGTGGAAAACATGGGGACAGGTAAGAGATGCAGTGGCAGGAGCAGGGTCTGAGTCACATGGCAGAGAATTTCATGCCCAACAGCACTTTCATGTCATGCCCGAAGATTTCTGGTGTGTTTGTTCATGGAACCTTTAATGAACAGCATTGCACCACTCAGTGCCTTCAGTGCAGCGAGCAAATACATATGGGGACATCTGTCCTCCCTGAATGGCCACAGGAAGCCTGTAATCCACTTCATCCCTGATTGCTGAAGATTCCTGGGGTGAGTCAGTTCGCCCCCGGGGAGTGGCTGTGAGGTGAAGGCTTTGGGACAGGTCACCTGAGACTTGGGAGCAGAGCTGGGCTTCACTCCCACATGGAGCTGTGGCTAACCCGGCAAGGGGTGATGACTCAGTGGCTGGTCCCAGTCCTCCTCTCCTGTCTCCTGAATGCAGAGACCCACTGAGGAATCTCTCCTGAAGGTTTTGACTCAGCTGGTGGCCCTGTAATCCCAGTGGGATGTGGTGGCTGCGCTGGTGTGCTCAGGTAACCTGGAGTTTGTTATGGGGATGGTTGCCAGAGTGAGGATCCTTGGAGGATCCCTGAGCCAGCCCAGGAAATTCCTGCTTGGGGGCTTGTGGTCTTGGCTTCCACTCCAAAGCAGAGATTTGGCTGCTCTGCTGTGACATTCAGGATCTCCCGCTAACACACTTTAATCTGTTTCCCTGAGATTATATTTTGTTTTCTTTCCCCTCCTCAGCTGTGGCTGCTCAAAAGTCATTCCTCTGAGAGCAATTGTTATTTTTTTCCTCTTATTTTTCTTGTAGAAACCTTTTATTTTCCTGAGAGAAACAGGAATGAGAAGAACCTTGAGATGCGGTGCGGTCCTATGGCAGAGTGGGACAGATGCTGAGCAATATTTGTCCAAATAATAATTCTTCAAAATGTCCATGTCAGGAACTGCTGAGCCTCAGGGAGCTCTCCCAAGGCTTCTCCTGCTTCACTTCCTTAGGAAAACAGTCCAAGGGGGTTTACAAGAAAGCTGGAGAGAGATTTTTTTTTTTTTTTTTTACAGGGATAGGACAAGCAGGAATGGCTTCAAGCTGAAAGAGAGTAGGTTTAGGTTTATTGGGAAGAAATTCTTCTCCCTTGTGAGGGTGGAGAGGCCCTGGCACAGGCTTCCCAGAGAATCTGTGGCTGCCCCATCCCTGGAAGTGTCCAAGGGGCCAGGTTGGACAGGACTTGGAGCAGCCTGGGACAGTGGACGGTGTCCTTGCCCATGGCAGGGGCTTGGAACTGAGTGACCCTGAAGCTCCTGTCCAACCCAAACCATTCCACGATTCTTTAAAGATCCATTTGTGGTGGGGCTGAAGGAGGTGGGAGCAGGGACGGGGCTGCCTTGCACTTCCCACCGTGAACCAGCCCCTGCTCTGCATCCTGTAAATACAGAAAGGGAAAAGCCTCGTGGAAGGGCTGCCTGGGAGCTCCAAAATCCCGAGTCCGTGGAACGTTGGGAGCAGACCTGATCTGTCTGCATATGTAGGTCAACAACTGCAGCACGGATGTGATGCTCTTGTGTGTAAAATACAGAGATCAAAGTGCCCGTGGCCCCGCTGAGTCTCTGGTCCAGGCTGTCTCCACAACCATTCCCCACCCCAAATGCTGTTTTCCAGTCATTCCTCTTTGTGAGGGATGAGGGATAGGAGCTAGCTAGTCCATCCTGCTGCTGTAGGATAAGCTGTAAATGGCCTCAAGCTACTTCAGGGGAGGTTCAGTTTGGAAGTGAGGAAAAATTTCTTCACTGGTCAAATTTTGGAACAGTGGTGTAATCACCATCCCTGGAAGCATACAAAAATTTGTGCAGCTGTGTTGCCTAGAGGCTTGGTTTAGTGGTGAATTTGGCAGCGCTGGGTTAATGGTTGGATTCAAAGATCTTAGGGGTCTTTTCCTGAAATGATTCCGTGATTCTGTAATTTTAAGGGACCTGCTGGTCTTGCAGGTGCTTTCTGCAGCTGAAAAATCATTTCCACCACGTGCTCCAGCTCAAAGCTCAGGCCTGATCTTGGTGCCCAAAGCCAGGTCATGGGAGGTTTGAACTTGTGGTCACACCTGGAGTATTTCCCATCAATGACACAGAATCATAAAATCAGAATGGTTTCGCTTGGGAAGGACCTGAAGATCATCCAGTTCCAACCGCCCTGCCCCAGGCAGGGACACCGTGTCCGTGATGGCTGAGTTGAACCAGCCCAAACCTCAAAAATTCACCTCTGGAGTTTGGTTTCAAGTTGGCAGCTGTAGCTCGGACACATTCTTGGTGCAAACAGGGGTGACAGAAGGTGCCAGGCTGTGATTGTATCAGATTTAGCTGATAAGAGCTTGAAATACCTCCCTGAGGCTTGAACCCTTCGCTTGCCCAATTTTTTTTTTTTTTTTTTGGGGTTGGGTGGAATCCCCTATTTCAGGCTGATAAAACTGAAACAGAAAATGTGGCTGTGGGCAGATGCGAGACATCCCTGTGGGACAGAGGTGGCGACCTCCAAGCGAGGACATCTTCCCACCAGCCCCTAAAATGAGCTTTGCCTTTCTCTTGCAGCCCACACGCTCATCTGCTTTTCCTGCTCGGATGCCTCCTCCAACTGGGCCTGCCTGAAGCCTGTCAAGTGTGGGGAGAATGAGAACCACTGCGTGACGACGTACGTCGGCGTGGGGCTCGGTGAGTGGTGACAGCACCTCCTCCTGCCCCCTCCTGGCTTCTCTCCTGGGTCACCTGCTGAGCTGCAGCCAGGCTTCTCCTTCTCCTGGCTGGGGGAGAAAAAAAAAAAGGGAAAGTTCTGCTTAGCAACTGGAGTGTCGGACCATCCCACGGGAATTCTTGGGAGGGACTTGCTGCCAGGAGGAGTCACGTTAGAGCCCACGTGCCTGCTCCGATGCCCGCCACTCCGGGGGGAATTTCAGGCTGGGGGTGGGGAGTTTGCTGATGAATAAGTGAAAGCGTGGAGGATGCTGCAGGCTCCCCGTGTGGGAAGCTCCAAGGTTGCTGTTCCTGCTGATTTTTTGCCTTGTGTTTGGGCTCTTCGTCCCTGAGTCCCACCTTTGTTTCGCTTTCTGTGGACGAGGCGGGAAGGGAGGGGTTGCGGGTTTCCTTCCTGAGTGCCTGGAGAGATTTGGGGTGCTCTGTCCTTCCCAGCTGCTGCTCTGAGGAAGGCAGGATGCTCTGGCAGATCTCCTGATGCCTTTGAAGGAACCAGAGCCCATCCTGACTCTCCCCACCAGGAGGGGGAATTTCATGCCCAAATCTGCAGCGTGGGTGGGTCAGATGTGCACAAACAGAGACTGGAAGCTTTTATAAAGTTCCCTTAATAGCCCAGTGCTCATGGTTTCCTCTTTCCTGCCTCTTAACGTGGGCTGTGCCTCTCTGGAAATGCAAACCTCACTCCCAAGTGTCTCCCCAGTGCTCCCTGTCTCCCTTGAGGAGCCCCAGAGTGAAGCTCAAGAGGGATTTTTGGGATTCCTCACCGGAGCCGTTGCAGCTGAACGTTGGCCGATCCAAAGGGGCGTCCCTGGGGTGTTGTGTGGTCTCTAGGGTGTTTGTGGGAGCTTGTCATGGGTGATCCTTGATAAGAGGGGCTGGCTGGGATTCCTGTCTCCGAGAACCACTTCATCCTCTCTGGAGCACTTCATCCTCCCTGTGCCATCTGCGCCACCCCCACTCTATCAGTGCTGCAGTTCCTTTGCAGAGCAGGTGACCAGAAACCCCCCCCCAAAAAAACCCCCTTCTAAACCTTTCTGTTCTCCCTTTCTCTCCACCCCGCCCCGAATCCAGGCGGCAAATCCGGCCAGTCCATCTCCAAGGGATGCTCCCCTATCTGCCCCAGCGCCGGGATCAACCTGGGAATAGCGGCTGCCTCAGTTTACTGCTGTGACTCCTTCCTCTGCAACATCAGCGGCTCCAGCAGTGTCCGAGCCAGCTCCAGCATCCTGGCCTTGGGAATTCTCGTCAGCCTCCTCTACGTCCTCCGGGCTCGCGAGTGACGGGGCTGCCCGAGGAAGAGCCGCCTCCCACGGGTCTCGTTAGCCAATATCTTCTCTGTTGCTGTCTGCAAGGAGGATCCTCTGTTTCTCAGCAGGCTTCCAAGGTGATTGTTTCCCAGACTTTTTTTGCTCTTCCAAGCGTTGGAGATCCTGGGCGGTTTGGCCGAGCTGTTTCTCCTCCTCCTGTGGAACGTCTCCTGCCGCTGCACTCTCGTTCCTACTTCGCCAAGGTGGATGATTTTGGAAGGGTTTCTGCTTTTTCTACCTATTAATAACACCCCCTCCACCTCCTCATTTCTAAGGTTGGTTAAACCAGGCTGGGACTCTGAGAACAGATTCGCCCCAAGCACCACCAGGTCTGCTCCAGCACGTGGGTGGCACAGGCAGCGGGAATGCAGGATCCAAAGGGAGACACATTCCAGGCCCCTCACAGCTGCAGTCTTTTTTTTATAAAAATAGTCTTGTTTCTTCTGATCCTGGGCTGACTTTTCTGGAAAACCAATGCCGTGTACCTTGTCCTTCCAAGTTCTGTAAGTGCCAGACCTCAATAAACTTGCTCCTGTTGTTACCTGAGATGGGACGTGTGTGTGTTTCCTTGCTCCAGGGATTAGGAACTCTTTTATGGAAAATCCTGATATTGCACCCAGCATGAGGGTCCCTCACCCTCCTGAGCAGCTTTTGGGTGCTTCATCTCCACATCCTTTCCAGTTGTGAGCAGCAAATCCATCTCCTCCCCGTTGCTGTCCTTCCTGATAAAAACCTCTGGGCCAGCTTGTTCCACCTCCCCTGGGAATGTCTTTGTCCAGGTGCGTTTTAGTGATCAATGCCAGGTTTTGGGGTCTGAGGCTACCCTGATGGAGCAGTGACCCTGGCAGCAAGACTCTGAAGTGAATCTTCATTTTACAAAGACTTGGTGCCTCAGTTTCCCCACTTTGGACTTGTCATAGTGACCACCACAATGGCGATACCTGAATGACTGTGGGCAAAAATTTTGGTGAAGGTCTGAAAAATTTGGTGAAGTCAGAGGAGAAGAGGTCAATACCCAGATCTTTAGGTCCAACCTTCAATACCTGATGGTGCCTGTGGACTGCTGGAGGTGACTTCACCACCCAAACTTCCACATCTGCTGTCCCAGAACTGTCCCAGGAAGGCACGGTGGTTTTTCCTAGAAGTTCTCAGCTGTCCCATGGGAGATGTTTCCTCCTGCCCTCTCTGTGTCATCAGTCCTGCCTACTCTGCTTGCCTGTGGACCTGCTCGACACAAACCAAGCCAAGTTCAAGCTTTTTGTCACTTCCACTGATTGATCAGAGATGCACTGGGCTTTTTTTTTTTTTTTTTTTTTTCCTATTTCTAGCAGCAAAACCCAGGTGTTGGCACATTTTGGCCATGCCTCGTACCTGCTTCTCCTGTTCTGTGTCAAAACCCAAACAAAAGCTCCACAAACCTTCTGTTTCACCTCTGTCCCCTCTTCGAGGAGTGATAAATGAAAGGTGGTTGCAGTTGTACAGAAATAATGGTAACAGAAGTGGTTTTATGTTTTTTTTCTCCCCCTCCCTTCTCTCCTTTTAATTGAAGTGACACAGATGTTAATGACAGCTTTTCCAACAGGAGGGATGGGTCAGTGGGATGTGATCTGCAATTTAGTGGTTAATTTGGGGAGAATGCCTCACTTGCGTTGGTCCTTGGATGTGCCTTCCTTTGGATAATGCATCCTCCTGCCACCTTGGGGCCTGAGGTGCCCCACAAACCTCTGCTATGCACGTGGAGCGCAGGGAAAATTGGGGAAAAGAACTTCCTAAACCGAGGTGAATATTCCCCAGCTTCCCTGTGCCTCAGCCTTCCTCCCAAAAGGCTTCAAACCCTCGGTTTTTTGCGGTTCATTTGTCCCCCAGCACTTGCTGAGACACCGAGGTGGCACCCAGAGCATTGGATTTAGGGGGGCTCTGTCTTTTCTGGCCATCTGGAAAAGAGGTTTTGGGGTTGGTTTGGGGACTCGATTACCTTTAGCAAAGAGCTGAAATTCAAAGCCATCAGCTGTGCCCTGAGGCTTTTATGAAGATCCTTACGATGCCACACTGGACAACCCCATGGGCTGAAGACGGGTTGTCTCCTCCAAGGGCCCTGGTTGTCTCCTCCAAGGGCCATCTCCTTCCTTTCTTGGGTTTCCTTGGCTGGTGCCAAGGATTTGGGACCAAATGGTCACGGGAGGAGCATTCAGAGGCTGCTGATCCCAATAAATAACAAATATTATTCATGGAGTTTCTAGGAGACTGACCTGAGGGTTGTTGGGTAAATTTCACGTGGAGATTTGTTTTTCTTCCTTGCTCTCTTTTTGTCTCTTCCTTCCCATGTACACTGATGTAGAATATGGAAAAAAGGGATATTTTCAGTATTTCCTTTCCTGGCAAAGCTCTGTTGGATAAATCCGTGTGTGTTTGAGAGAGGGAGGGGGTGACAGCTTGTCACAGTTGAATCCCAAGCACTTTCTCATCACTCATGCCAACTCTCACTATTCCTGGTCCTACTCTTTATTTAGGTTTATTTTTTGCCCCCAAATCTCCAGAATGACAAATCTGGTGAGAACCTTGTCTGTTGTAAAACCCAGGCCTAAAAATGGGCAGGTGAAGTAATTAAAGCCATTAATAATAAGACAATAAATAGGATTTATGAAGTGTTCAGACTGGTGGGTTGTAAACCAAATGCTGGATTTGGAATTTGAGGGCTGTGGTGGGACAGCCCTGAAGAGCTTTGGATGTGTTTCTGTGGATTGTGGAATTAAGAAATTGAAATCTGAGTAGAAAACTCAGATACTCACCTGTTCTGACAAGAGAAGAGGTTACGAAGCGAGGAGGTTTGGCTCTCTAGAAGCATAAAATATTGTGGAAGAGTTTTTTAATTGGAAATTAAGAGCTAAAGTGAAATACCTGCCCACTTTGTAGTGTGTTCCTGAGAAAATGGTTTCAGTGCTTCCATCCTGGAAATGGCTGTAATTCACCAGTAGCTGCTGCCATCTCCCACTACCCCACCAAGGGCTCGAATTTTTGTGAACTGTCCAAAAATGCTCAAAATCCATTGTGGCATCAGCGCTTCCCACCCAGGATCTGGGGGTTTGCTCTTTGCCCAAGAAAAGGACTTCAAAATGAGCATAGTTCTTCCAGCTGGTTTTGAGAGTTGTTTTTTTTGGTTTTTTTTTGTTTTTTTAAGGGCAAAATTTCTTTTGGAAACCACAAACCTGACGTGACTTCCTTGCTCCAACAGAACAAGTGATCAGTTGCTTAATTATTACTCCAAGGATCCACTTTGCTACTCCAGGATTGGTGTCAATTTGCTCAAGTTGGGGTTTTCTTTGGAGGGATTTGTCTCCCAGGGACTCTGTTTGCCATGAGAAAAGGAGGCTGTGGTCCCACCACTCCTGTGGGAAGCTCTGTGTGTCCATGGGATGAGTTATAGGATCCATGCCCTCTGGAAAAAGCAGATGTGGTGCACATCTGGATGCCTGGAGGGCCCTTTCCCTTGCTCCGGTTGGTCTCAGCAGGTTGGGATGAAGGTGGCTTTGGATCCTCGATCCTGATGGAGTTATTTCACCCCTCTCTGAGGCCGCTGAGCGGGAATGGGAACAGAAGTGCCCAGTTTTACATTTTGGGAATGCCCATGGTGCCCAGGGAAGCCAAGCCCTGAGTTGGTCCTGCCACCTACTGGCTTTTGCCAGACTTGGTGGAGGGACTTTGGAGTCCAAATCTCCGAAATTAAAGCGGATGAGCTGCCTCAAACCAAATAATTGCACCCCAAAGCAGGGAGTCATCATCAGCAGAGACAGATTGAAGGTTTTAATTCATCCAGCTTTGCTCTGATCATGGAAATTGAGAAATTAAAGGCTTAAGAGACTTCCCAAGTCTAACATTGTCCATGGGAGCACTTTTTCCCCAGCCCTAATCCTCCTGTTTCATCAAATGGAAATATATGAAGCCAATAAAATGTTGCAGGAAAAAAAAAAAAAAAAAAAAAAAAAAGTTGGCACGTTTTATTTCAGCTTTCTTGGATGATCCGAGGTGGTTTCCCTGAAATGTTGATTTTACTAATCGCTATCTGTGAGATTTGTAACCGTGTATTATCTTTATTGTAATGGGATAAGCGGGATAAAGAAGCATCCATCCCTTTAAATATATTAACCTAAGTATAAAGTGAAGTGTATGTTCCATCTTGTTTCTTATACTCTAATAAAAAAAAATATGGAATTAATAATTTAAGAAAATACATTTGGAAGGAGATTTTTTGGGTGGTTCTGTGGATATTCCAGATATTAACTCCTGTTCTGTGTGGAAGGAAAATGTCTGGATTGTATTCCAAGGTCAGGGCTGTGGGCTGTGGGCTGGATAAAAGGACAGACCGAATTTAGAGGCTAAAGAAGGGTTAAATTCCTACATTTCATCTCAAGGCCATTGGAATCTCTTCCTGGGGATGGATAAAGAACAAGGATTGTCTTTGCCTTCAATAGCTCATAAATATCCCTGACTTGGCCGTGACCCTCCTGGGAATGGGATTTGGCCTTGGAGCCTGCACTCCTCCTTGTGGGAGAGAGCAGCTATTTTGGGCACAGAAAGGGCCCTGTGTGGGTTTCCGTGGGCAGCTGCTCCTCTTCCTGCACTCTTGGGGATCCAGCCCTGCTCCTGCCCCCGGACACACGGACACATGGACACACAGACACAGGGGTGGGAGATCTGGAGATTCCCCCCCGCCCCCCGACTCTGCCAGCATTCAGCTCTCCAAAGTTATGTCATCCTAATTTTTGTTTAAAAGATTTTATGGGGATCCCAGCTGGATCCCACGGGAGGAGGGGATTTTATTCCCTGGGGAATGTAAGACAAATGCGGAATAACAGTGATGGGCTTGGCAGTTTCATTCCTTTTCTCTGGATAATTCTGGGCTGGACTGCAATTCCCACTGCAGTCTGTATTTTGCAAGTGTTTTGTGGGATGGGAGGGCTCCAGTGGAGACGGGGAATATTTCAGGGACTGAGGGGATGTAGCATAGCCAGGGGTCACAGAAGAAACCTGTACATCCCTCCTGCCTGGCGTTCCAATTTCTCCTCACATTGTCACCCACGTCCCAGCTTCTGCTGTTCCCTAAGGATCTGCACAGCCCCAGGATGAGCCTTTCTGTATTTCAGCTGTTTGGAAAGTTGAGGGAAATGGTGGCACATCTTCTGTTTGCTCTTCAGATGTTCCTCACTGGCATCCCAAGGTTATCCTGATCATCCCAGGACGGGAGACACCGAATGGGGCCGAGGTGGGAGAATTCCAGCCTCACCATCACAGGATCCTGGAATGGTTTGTGTTGGAAGGGACCTTCAAGATCGTCTCACTCCAACCCTCTGCCATGGACAGAGACACATTCCACTATCCCAGATTGCTCCAAGCCCCATCCAACCTGGCCTTGGACACTTCCAGGAATCCAGGGGCAGCCACAGCTGCTTTGAGAATTCCAGGGCCTGAGCACCCTCCCAGGGAAGAATTCCATCCCAATATCCCATCTAACCCTGCCCTCCGGCTGTGGGAAGCCATTCCCTGTGTCCTGTCACTCCATCCCTCATCCCAAGTCCCTCTCCAGCTCTCCTGGAGCCCCTTTAGGCACTGGAAGGGGCTCTGAGCTCTCCCTGGATCCTTCCCTTCCCCAGGCTGGACATTCCCAGCTCTCCCAGCCTGGCTCCAGAGCAGAGGGGCTCCAGCCCTTGGAGCATCTCCACGGCCTCCTCTGGATTTGCTCCAGCAGGTTCCTGCCATCCATGTGCTTATGACTCCAGACCTGGATACAGTATTCCTGGTGGGATCTCATGAGGGCAGAGTAGAGGGGTGATGTCCTACCCTTTGCCATCTCTCTGGGCATGGCTCCTCTCTATCTGGGGCAAACGCAGGTTTCAGAGGAGGAAAAAGCTCTGGGACTTAGGAGGTGTGTCTAAAAAGCTGGTTAATTTGGGAGTTTTGAGATGGAGCAGTCAAGAAAGGCATGTAGGAAGGGAGTTCGGAATTTAAAATTGGAGTGGTGCTAAAGGAAGAAAGAAAAAAAAAAAAAAAAAGGCTGAATCAAGAGCTCCACCTTCCTACCGGTGCTATCTCCACCTCCTTTACCCCTGCTCCCTTTTCTCCACATTCCATGGATTTTGAGAGCTCATGGGGACAAAGGGGGAATGGCACCTGAAGGAGGCTGGAAAGGTGGAAGAGGCTGGAAAGATGAGGAGGTGCTTTATGGGAACACCTTCCAACCTTTCCTGCTTATCCTCTCCCAAGAAAAAGAGACTTCAGGAGTTGCACAGCGTGCCTGGGTCTCCATGACCTGACCTTTCCTGGGATACAGGGAACGCTCGGCCACATTGAGCTGACATTGATCACTTGTTCTTTGCGTGGGGGCGTTAAATCTGCACAGAAATGTGACACAAAACCAGCACCAAAACTCATGGGGGCAGAGGTGTGAGCAGCCCTGTGCTCTCTGCTCCACTCCAATTAGCACCAACTACCGGGTGGATCGAATTTTTTGCACGGATTCTTGTCACATGTGGTCACGCAGGTGTTTTCCCGCAGGTGCCAGGTGCTTCTGGCTCAGATTCCATCCCTCATTGCTCAGATTGTGGCATTGCCCTCACCCCTTGCTGCTCCACAAGGCCGAGATTTGCACCTGAGCTCAGACCTGTAAAACCTGCTGGTCCCATTTAGTAACAAACTATGAAAGGAAAGATGCCAAAAAATTATTCAAGTTCGGTTCACTCAGTAGATAAAGGATGGTGGCACCTTGTGTGTGACCACTCAGGTTCTTTATAAGGACAAGGTGGAGTTACTCCTGTTGGAATTCAACTCCTGGGTTGTTCGAGGCAATTTAGACAAACTGAATTTTTTCTCCTTATGTTGTTTTCACCCGGAGTTTTCTTCTTCTCAAGCTGGTTGGAACTAAAGTGACTGCAAACCACGAATTCTGGCAACAGTGAACATTTAAAAATACCGAAATTATCCTGAAAAGTCCTTCCTTGGGAAATGGGCTGGGAGGAGGGATTTGCATTTTCCCCTCTTGTCAGGAGGTGGCAGCGGCAGGTCCCAGTTCTGCCAGTGCGTTCCCTTGTTGCCATTCCAGGACCACCAGCCCCTTCTCCTGAGAGACACGATGGAGAAAGGACTTCCTTTGGAACCTGTGGGCAAGGAATAAATCCATCCCAGACCTCTCTTTGACCCTTTTCCATGGCAGATGCTCTGGGGCCCCCTGAGCCCTCCCTTCCCAGTCTGTTTTCCAGGCTGAAAAAAATCCATCTGTCTCATGACTCCTCGTGTTGCCTGGGGTTAAATCCATGTTCCAAACCACATGAAATGCTGGGAATCACAGATTGACACGGTGGGATAGCTCAGAGAACTGAGTTCTGCCGTGGCTGGGCTCTGCTTGGGCAGGAGAGGGGGTAGATCAGGACAGGAGGTGGGTGTTGTGGGTATCTGATAACAGCCTGATCAGATAAGGAGGAGATAAGGCCTTTTCCAGACATCTGGAACAAGCCTCACGTTCCTAACTGCCTTCTTTTATTCTGAAGCCATTCCCTCTTGTCCTGCCACCCCAGGCCCTTCTCCAAAGTCCCTCTCCAGCTCTCCTGGAGCCCCTTTAGGCACTGGAAAGTGCTCTGAGGTCTCCTCAGAGCCTTCTCTTCTCCAGGCAGAAAAATCCCAATTCAGCCTTTCCTCATGGGGAGAGGTGTTGTTTTCCTCACCTTTCCCAAGGAGAAATGCTCTGGCAGCCACAAGTTCTGGGATCAGAAACATCTTCCTGAAATCCTCAAGCATCTGGAGGCCACACCTGGGCTGTTTTTTGGTGCAGGACACCCTGAGCCTCTCACCTGGGCAGTGGAATCTTCATTTAAGTTTTATGCTGGTTTGGGCAGCTCCCAGCAGCCAAAAAACATGGATATTTCCAGCTCTGGTGCCAAGCTCTGCACGATTAGAGGGAGATGAAAAGGGCCTGGAGGCAAAGCTGGTACTTTTCAGTTGGGTTATTTAGTGTTTTACACGTGTTGTCCTTGTTCTTCCCTTCTGGGTCAGCGAGAAGTGACTGAGGTAGGAAAGTATCTCCTGTGTCTTGGATTAAGTCTGGAATGAAGGCAGGGGATAATTAAGGCAGGTGACAGCTACACTGATGGAGTGATTTACATTCCTGCATCGTTAACAATGCCTTTGAAATGCTGGATGGAGCAAATCATCTCCAAATAAGCGATTGCTGCCTCAGTCAGGGTTGAGGGGAGGGAGAATTTCTCAGTTTAGGAGCAAAAAGAGCAAAAGGGAGTGAGAAAAGAATTGATAGGGAAGGAATTAAAATTCCCACTAGTTATAAATATGTGATCAATCGTTATAAACACACTTTAGGAATTATTAACTCCTCTAAGATTCCCCCATGGGATCACTGTATCCATGTGCTGGCCACTGGGCAGGGAAGTGATGGAAGTGAAGGTCTCACCCAGAAAGAGTTAAAGAGCTACACAGAGGTTAATCTAAATAATAATCTGGAGATAAGAGGTACCTGCATGGAATTCAGAGAGGGAGAAAAACAGGCTGGGAAAAAAAAAAAAAAAAAAAAAAAAAAAAAAAAAAAAAAAAAAAAAAAAAAAAGGGCAGGTAAATGATTACCTGTAGGGAATAGGACTCCTTCCAAAAGTAAATCATCTTGCTCTTGCCTTCTTGTCCTGGGGAACAGCCAAAGCAGAGATCCAAAGCATCTCTGAGCACCAGGAGCAGCTCGCAGCATGTAGCTGGGGCAGAGAAGGAGGGATGGAGAGGTCTGGTGGGAATCTGGGATGAGCAGCAGTGTTAAAGAACCCTTTGTGGGGAGCTCTGACCTGGGGACCTTCAAGATAATCTCAGTCCAACCTCCTGCCATGGACATGGAGACATTCTGCTATCCCAGGTTGCTCCAAGCCCTGGCTTTAATCACATTCTCTCAGGTCTCTGTTGGAGCCAGGAGACAACAGAACCCTGGGATGCATCAAAAGGAATGTGAGCAGTAGGTCCAGGGATGGGATTTCCTCCCTCTGCTCCTCTCCCTCCAGATCTCATCTGGAGTTCTGTATCCAGCTCTGAGGGCCTCAGCATAAGGACGTGGAGCTGCTGGAGCAATTCTAGAGGAGACCAAGATGATGCTCCAAAGAGTCCCTCTGCTCTGGAGCCAGGCTGGGAGAGCTGGGAATGCCAAGCCTGGAGAAGAGAAGGCTCCAGGAAGACCTCAAAGCTCCTTCCAGTGCCTAAAGGAGCTCCAGGAGAGCTGGAGAGGGACTTTGGATGAAGAACAGAGGGACAGGACACAGGGAATGGCTTCAAACTGCCAGAGGGCAGAGTTAGATGCAATATTGGGAAGGAATTCCTCCTTGTGGGGGTGGAGACACACCTGGGAATTCCCAGAGCAGCTGTGGCTGCCCCATCCCTTCATGGTTGGATGAGACTTGGATTAATCTGGGACAGCAGAAGGTGTCCCTGTCCATGGCAAGGGGTTGGCATGAGATTATCTCGAGGGTCTCTTCCAACCCAAACCATTCCTTGATTTTTTGTCTCAATTCAATGCTGAGGTGAAAACCAGTGTGGAGAGAGCTGCCAAACTTCCTCCATCCCTCTGCAGCTCCACTCTGTGTCAAACCCACCTGCTCCCAGGTGTGAAAGCCACAACTCTCTGCTCAGCTGCCTCTGATGCCTTAAGCTTTAGCTTTCATATATTTCAGGTTCTGTGCTGCCCAGGGGTGCAGTTCTGAGCCTCACATTAAGTGTCACTCAGCTCTTCACAGAGCAGGGAGACAAAACAAATCCTTTTCCTGCTGGAGACCAAGGACAACTTTCAGGCCCAAAAGCACAAACAATGATGGACTGAAGGGAGGAATAAGAAGGATGGGACCTCACAACCTGGAGCTGGAATTGGACAATTAAACCTCAATATGCAAATGGACCAAAACTTACAAAAATGCAAGATCTCATGACTGGTCGACCATTTTTGTGACCATTTTGGGTCCACCTTGGGTGTAGCCCTGGTCAGGCCCTGTCCTGCCCATGGTGTACCCTAAAGGCCTTTCAATAAATATCTACTTTATTCTCCAGCTGTGTCCAGTCTCTGTTCCAGGTCAGCCTTCCCAAGGCATCGCATCCTTTGAGCCTATGGCTTGTCCCACCAAGAGGACACATGTCCTTTCCCTGAGGGCCCCTTCCAGAAGCTCAGTTATGGGAATCTCCTGACCTTTACACACTCCAGGGGCTTGGGAGAGGGATGAAGTGTCTCCAAAGCTGTGCCAATGTAATGTTTTTTAAGCCAGGCAAAGACACGTTGGATCCTGGCCATACATTGTAGGGGATTGTAGTAAAATCAATTAGGAGGAATAAGGCTGCTGTGACTAATGAGCTAATGAGTGGTGCCTTAGTGAAAATGGCTCTGAAAGAGCTGCAGGGTTGGATTCCTGTGTCATTATTCAGAGGGATAGGCCAGAGTCAGGCTTGGCATTCTTTATTTTTTACTTTGCTTTTCCAGCATTCTCTTTAACTTTTAAAGACATTCCTCTTCAATGGAGGAGATGGAGGAGGGCAGGGATACCTGTCTAATTCCTCTCTTCCTGCTGCAAGAATCTCAGCTCCAGAGAATTTTGGTTTCTGTGAGGCACAGCCGGGGACTGTGATGTCCCAGAGGTGAAATTCGTGGTGATTTAATCCTTGACATCTTCCCAGCAGCAGCTCAGTGCTCAGAGTAACCCATCCCTGCTGCTGCTGTGAGTGCCTTTCATCCCTGACCCTGGAGCTGCTGGATGAGTCCAGAGGAGGCCACAGAGATGCTCCAAGGGCTGGAGCCCCTCTGCTCTGGAGCCAGGCTGGGAGAGCTGGGAATGTCCAGCCTGGAGAAGAGAAGGATCCAGGGAGACCTCAGAGCCCCTTCCAGTGCCTGAAGGGGATTCAGGAGAGCTGGAGAGGGACTTTGGATAAGGGGTGGAGGGACAGGACAAGGGGGAATGGCTTCAAACAGGAATAGGGTAAAGTTATATTGGGAAGAAATCCTTCCCTGTGAGGGTGGTGAGGGGCTGGAATGGAATTCCCAGAGCCCTGTGGCTGCCCCATCCCTGAAGGTATCCGAGACCAGGTTGGATGGGGCTTGGAGCAGCCTGGGATAGTGGAAGATGTCCCTGTCCATGGGAAGGGCTGGAATGGGATGATCTTTAACTCCTCTTCCAACAAAAGCTTGGCACTAGCACGTCACAGTGTCATGTCAGCACCTCTCCACCCTTAAATCCAATCCCATCTTTCACTCCTGCATCTGCCTGTTCTGAAAATTTGGGATTCATAGGAGATACATCAAGAGCCAATTAGAGTTATGAATATGGAGAGTTCAAAATAATTAAGTCAAGAAGGCTGTCAGTGCCTGCAGGCCTTGGTCCCTGAAACTCTGCCCTGGAGGTGGATGGGGGATTTTAGGATTTGCAAAGGAGCTGGGCAGCCTGGGAAGTTGTGGGATTCGGAGGTTTCCAGGCTGGATGCAAGTGAGACAGGTCTGATGAAGATGCCTCCACCCTGAGACTGCCTCAGCTGGTGAGGTAGGACAGGAAAAGTTTGGCACGGGATTCTCAGGATAGAAGTAAAGATTTGGCTGAACTTTTCCTTTTATTTATGATAACGAACTCATCTGAACTGCAAGAGTTGTATTAATTTCCCTTTGAACAGATACACTGAAAAAACGTCTATTTTTGTGTCTTTTTAGTTGTCTTTTATTTATGCAATTATAGTGGGATGACCCCCCACCCCCCCCAATAGAACAGGTTTTGGTTTCCTACAAAATAATAAAAAGAATTCGACAAAACAATACTTGAATATTGTCATTAGTTTTTGTGGGGTTTTTTTGGTGAGTTGCCAGCCATGCAAAGCAGCAGCACAGAGTGTGCATAAAAGAAGAAACATTTGAGGACTCAGATAAGATCAACTGAAACCATAAACAAAGTGTGTTGACACCCCCCCAAAACCACTCTCTGGAGCGAAGGAAGGAACAGGATTTAGAGCAGGGTGGTAGCGGAGATTCTTCCATCCAAGATTTTCTGAGGCGAGGGAGATCACATTTCAGCTGTGCAGGTGAAACCAGTAATTTAACACACATTGTTTGAGGCTGCTTAATACCAGAAACCACACCCCATTCATTTATTTTTCTCTCTTTTTTTTTTTTTTTTTTTTTTCCCTACGAACAAGGCGAACACCATCAGAGGATTTTGCCTTTTTAATAGAATTATAACATTTTCTGCTGAACACGAGGAATGCCAGACCTGGAACATACCTAAATGCCTTTCCCTAGGTAATTTTTGGGGCTGGAAATAACTGCTTAGGTCTCATAATCCACATAATTACTGTATTAGAGAGGCAACTGTGAAAACAATCCGTCAGAATTCCTGGGGATGGAAGTCACCCAGAAGTGGTGTTTGGAAAAGCAACAGGGATTGCTGAAATGCTGAGACCACTTTTAGATTGGATATTAGGGAAAAATTCTTCCCTATGAGGATGGGGAGGCTCTGGAATGGATTTTGAGAAAAGTTATGGCTGCTCCACACCTGGAAGTATCCAGGGCCAGGTTGGACGGGATCTGGAGCAGTCTGGGATAGTGGAAGATGTCCCTGACCATGGAAGGAGGCTGGGACTGGATAGTCCTTAAATTCCCTTTCAACCCAAGCCATCCCATGATTCTGGAGCTTTAGATTTGGAGAGATGATGACTGGACTTTTTATCCAGTATTCCTAGAAAAACTCTTAACATCCCAAGGCAGGACAAGACAAATCAGCCTTAAGTCACACCAGGGAATGTTCAGATTGGATATTAGGAAACATTTCTTTGCAGAAAGGGTTGTCAGGCATTGGAACAGACTCCAGGGTAGTGATGGAGTCACAACCCTGGAAGTGCTCAAAAAACCCGTGGATGTGGCACTTGAGGACAGGGTTTGGTAGAGAAAGTGGTGCTGGTTTGACTCTGAAAGGGATGCTCCTGACACCTCTCCCAACCTCATTGATTCTATGGTTCCAAGAGTTCAAGTGAATAACCCTGAACAAAGTTCCTTCGATGGCGGAATAAGGAAGGTGGTGGGGATATCTCCAACACCATCTTGTATTCAGCTTTCCCCCATTCCTTAGTAAAAGTCTGTGCTGGGAGGGTGCCCAGTACAGCCACCAAAGGGCTCTTCCTTCCCTGTTTTTGCAATTCCACACTTAGACTTGTTTGTCTCATGTTGGAGGAGGATTTCCTAGCACGGAGCTGGCCTGAGGCGCAGGAAAAATCCAGCAGATGCCTGGGGCAGCAGGGTTGGGAATGGGAAAAGTGTTTGGGAAGTAAAAAAAGTCATGAGCTTGCAACCGCACTTGGAGAGGGCTGGCTCAGAGCAGAAGGGCTTCTCCATTCCATCATTCCTTGGGATAATGAGCCTGAGAGATTCCTTTGGCCCAGTCTTTTGGGTCCTGGTCCTGTTTTTTTCCTAGTCCTCCATGCTTTTTCCAGTGAGTGAGGGAGTGAAAGTCAGATTTCCACATCTAGACCAGGCTGAACTAGGCTTGGAGCAACCTTGTCTAGTGGAAGGTGTCCCTGCCCACGGAGAGGGTTTGGAATGAGATGATCCCTTCCAATCCAAACCATTCCATGATTCTCCTCCTCCTGATGAACTCTGGACGCCACCGAAGGTGAAAACCCTGAGGAGAAAAATCCACAAGGTTCAATCCCTTGATGCGCACACCCACCAAGGCTTTTTTACCCAGGATTTCTTGAAAACACTCCAGAAGAGGAGAGGAAATATCCCCGAGCTGCAAGACAAGACCTGGACACCAGGATTATTTAATGCCCTGGGCCATCCACATCCTGCTGGGACACAAAACACCAGGCTTAACCAATCCCAGCCATTGTCTACCCTGCCAAAACAGGTTTTCTTCTACAAAGAACATGAAAAGAGATGACGAAACAGCAAGAGGTGGTACCTGCTTTGGAGCTCTTTCTATTCATATACAGCTCAATGAGAGTCGTTTTTCCAGTAGATTTGGATCTGGGGACGGAATTGGTGCATGGCAAATCACCTGGACGTGTGACATTGGTGAGGAGTGTGACAACACAGTGACCAGACAACGAGGGCTGTGCAAGATGAAGGTGTTTCTGTCTCTTCTGCTGGCTGCTGCCACTTGCATGGATTTGGGTGAGTTTCTGCTCTGGATTTATCCAGAATCCTTCAGGAGATGCAGTGTGATGGGATAGGATGAGCCCTGTTCCCTCTGAAAGCCACATCCCTGACTTTAGGCAGTTTTCAGGAAGAAAAATAATAAATCTGTCTTTGGAATATCTCTATATGTTCAGGATGGTAATGGTGTCATTGGGATTGTCAGGATCTTTAGGAAGTTTCACAAGGCAGAGTGTGATTAAACCGTGTCATTCCTTTAATGCAAATTCCCACTCTCACTTTTTCCATGTTCATACTCAATCTCACACTCTATTTTTTTTTTTTAAATGGTATTTTTAACTTTCTGTACCTTTTTTGATACTTAGCCCTGGATGTCAGCTCCATGCAGCATGTGTGGGAGCTCTGCAAAAATGTTACATGTGGGGTTTATCCAATTTTAGTTGTTAGAAATGGGAAAGATGGGCTGGGGCTCTGCTGGTGGCCCAGGTACTCCAGGGCTGATGTTTATTGTAGAATCATGGAATTGTTTGGGTTAGGAGGGACCTTAAAGATCAAGGTGAGGCACTTGAACAGGTTACCCTCAAAAGCTGTAGATTCTCATTCCTGGAAGTGTCCAAGGCCGGGTTAGGCAAGGCTTGGAGCAGCCTGGTCCAGTGGAAGGTGTTGCAGACCATGGCTGGGGGTGGAATTCCACGATCGTAAAGATCCCTTCCAACCCAAACCACTCTGGGATTCCATCCCATGATTCCATGATCCTCCCTCCATCCTTTCTGCCCCTTGTTTCTACCACCACACCCATTTCTTGGGCAAAAATTTGACGATCCCAAGCTTTGTTGGTGTTCTGGATGTCCAAGATAATTCATGAGTGGTATCAGTTCAGGACCTATGACTTTTCACTGGAATATTCTCAAATCCAGACAGTGCTGGGTCTGATTTTATCTGTGCCTGTCTATGGAGCTGCGTTAGGATTTTTTAACTCCTATTTATTTCCTTCTTATGCAAGGACATTTTCAGTCCTCCTTCCTTGCTGAGAAGATTCTGCAGGGGGGAAAAAGGTGGTGTCTTGTTTGGTTTTCTTTTCAGAGAGGAACACAAATCCTGTGGGTTGGATTTGTCCACAAATCCTTTGGGTTGGACTTGTCCGGCATCATGAAATGTGAGACTAAGAACGATGCTTCCTCCTAAAGATGGATTTCACAACTGTCAGACCTGGAATTAGTGCAAACAAAGCATCAGGTCACAATGAGCAGAGCAGGAGAATAAAGTTTGCTTTAGCAGGAAAATTGCTGTGTTTGTTTAAAAAAGGGTTTTTTTTTTCTGGCCCATTAATTAGGATGGTGTCTATTTTCACAGGGTGACTTGTTTGCCTGAGCCTGCTGACATCCCATTGGAGCTGTGCTGGGAGGAGCTGAATGATTTTTCCTTTTTTAGTGAGGTTTAAAGGAATTTCAGCAGAAATGTCACAGAGACAGGGTGACAAGGGCTTCCCAGACCAAAGAGGAGCTGCTGGGGTGTGATGGCACCAAAATACATCAGTGTGGTTGTAGCTGGGGGGTAGAAGAGAGCACCTAGAGGAGAGGACCCAGATCAAATGTTGGCTTCCTCAGAAAAACCCACAGAGAGATAAATGCTCTGAAAAACTTGTCGAAAAATGGATTTTTTTTTTGGTGATAGGAAGCACTAGACACTGTTTTGGTTTGATATCTTTAGCTTGGAGTGCTCTGTGTCAAAACAGTCTGGGCTCTTCAGTGGTTTTCTCCAAAGTTTCTCCATTATAGAGGTTTTAGGCATTGAAAGATTTGGGCTGTGGTTATTCTGTGTTTGTAGGAGCTGAGAAGCACCCGCAGCTCTCAAGGGCTTTGCAGCTTAACAGGGATGAGGAATGTCTTGGAAGTAGTGAGGGACAAGGGAGGAGGAGCTGGCTCTGGATGGATTTGGAGTGTTGAGTAACAAATTTTGTGTCTGTGCTCTCTGCCTAGAGCAGAACTCATCACATGCAATCCATTCCTGGTGCTGCTGTCTGGTTTAATTCTTCTCTCTGAGGGTGGTGAGGTCCTGGCACAGGTTTTTCTCGCTGCCCCATCCTGGAAGTGGCCAAGGCCAGGTTGGACAGGGTTTGGAGCAACCTGGGATAGTGGAAGGTGTCCCTGCTCATGGGAGGGGTCTGGAAGGGGAAGATTTTAAGATCCTTTCCAACCCAAACTCTTCCATGATTTGAAAGAACCCCTCACACTTTCCTCTCACGAGCCCAGAATCTCAGCACAAGGGGGAGGGTTGTGCTCACTTTGTTCTCGTGGCTCAGTGAATTTAATGGAGACAAATTCCTTCTGTCTGGACACCCTCCCAGCCTTTGGGAAGAGCTGGCAGAGTGGATAGCACCAGAGGAAATTCTCACTGCTGCAACTCACATCCAAGTCTGACATTTTTGTGCGTGTATCCAGATCCTTCACCAAGGGGACAAACTCAAGCAAGCTGACAAATTTCTGTGATGAAGTTACTGGCCTGGTAGACAAGGAATGAGCTGTGGATATTTTCTACCCAGACTTCAGGAAGGACTTTGATGCTCTCTCCTATAAGATCATGGAATCAGGGAATGGTTTGGGTTGGAAGGGACCTACAGATCATCCAGTTCCACCCCCTGCCATGGGCAGGGACACCTTCCACCATCCCAGGTTGCTCCAAACCCTGTTGAACCTGGCCTGGAACACTTCTAGGGATGGGGGATCCACAACCTCTTTAGGAAACCTGTTCCAAGATCCTCATGGACAAGCAGCTGAGGCATGCACTGGCTGGACATCTCCTGAGGAAAAGCTGGGATTTCTCAGGAGAGGTCAAGGTTCAAGTCGAGAATCTTATAAATGTCTGCAAATTCCTGAAGGGAGAAGAGCAAGGAGGACAGAGTCAGGCTCCTTTCAGTGATTCCCAGTGCCAGGACCAGGCTAAGCACACAAACTGAAACACAGGAAACATCAGGAAACACTTTATGGCTGTGAGGTTGACTGAGCACTGGCAGGTTTCCCAGGGAAGCTGCAGAATCTCCATCCTTGGAGATATTAAAACCCCACCTGGAGAGAGTCCTGATCAAGAGGCTTTAGGTGATCTTTCTTGTGGGCAGGGATTGGATTAGTGGAGCTCCAGATGCCCCTTCCAACCTCCCCCATTCTGTGATTCTGGGAGTTTGGGAGTCTGGGATCTCTTTCTGATGCTCTGCTGAAGTCAAGGAGGGAGGTAGATCCAGCAAACAGAGAAATAAATCAGCCCAAGCTCTCTCCTCTGTCACGAGGTCTCCTGTGTGTGAGGCTCTGTCTTATTTGATTCATCACAAGGGCTCTGAACCTGATCTGAGGCCGTGCTTTGACCGCCAGACTTTCGTGTTTCTCATTCCCCTCAGTCCAAACACGTTCTGTTATTCCATTCCCATCCTCAGCATGATTATTTTGGAAAATCCCTCCCAAGGGATACCTGGAGGGGCACAGAGAGAATCCACACTGAGGCCATCCTCATGTTTTCCATCCTCCTGTTTTCCCTCCTCACAGGACACTCCTTGCAGTGTTACACCTGCAGGGATTTGACCCCAGTTGAGGAGTGCCAGACAATTGAGAACTGCACAAAGGCTGAGATCATGTGCAAGACCACGATGTATTCCCTGGAGGATGGTAAGGAAAATTCCTTCTTTATCCATATTTTTAACTGGAATCAGTGTTTTGACAGTGCTGGTTGGAGATTGGTTCCTCTTTCCACTGAAATGTGGAAAAGAACTCCCGTGGGAGCTCCAGCTCTCCTGCTGTTGTGGGAAGCAGTGTTTGTGAGAGGGAATATTTGGTGAATGTAAACTCCTGGTTAATGCTCAGAAATAAGATTTTAACTTCTGGCAAAGTCATGTGGCGATAGGAAAACAGGGAATGGCTTTAAACCCAAAGAGGGTGAGTTTAGATTGGATATTAGGAAAAAATTCCTCCCTGTGAGGGTGGGGAGGCCCTAGCAGAGATTTCCTGGAGAGGCTGTGGCTGCCCCACCCTTGGAAGTGTCCAAGGCCAGGTTGGATGGGGCTTGGAGCAACCTGGGATAGTGGAAGGTGTCTCATGGCAGAGACATTGGAATCTGATGATCTTTAATTATTATGCCACCAACTCCTGGTCATCAGAAGACAAAAGAGAACAGTTGATCCTCTCCTCTGTTTTCCCCAGCCCTAACTGCTCCTGCTTTTTTTTTTTTTTTTTCTTTGCCACAGTTTATCCCTTCACGGGAGTCTCGACTGTCACCAAGATGTGCTCCTCCACCTGTGTCCCCTCTGACGTGGATGGCATCGGGGTGGCACATCCTGTCACCTGTTGTTACTCTGACCTCTGCAACTTTGATGGCGCAGCAAGTCTGAGAATCAGCATTGTGCCAGTTGGGATCCTGGCAAGCTCCCTCTGTACCTTTTTCTGGACTAGACTGTAAGGGGATGATGGGAGGCATTTATTCTGAAAATTCTGTGAGGAAAATAACCCCCCACCAGCTCAGCTTTCCATGTGGATGCCTCACGGACAACACTCAACAGCTCCCAAAAATTTGGGCTTTTTGGGCTTTATTTGTTTGTTTTGCTTTGTTTTTTTTGGTTTTTGTTTTTGTTTTCTTCTTTTTATTTTTGCGGGATTTTTTTGTGTTTTTTTTTTTGTCGCAAGAGGACAGGAAAAGAACCACACTCACCCATCAGGATGTGAGATGAAAAGGAAAAGGAAAGTTTATTTTGGGAGTCTCAACTTACATAGTTTTTGGGATTTGGTCAAATCTGAGCACCCCTCAGACCCCAGTGGTCAACTCAGAAGTCTATCAATTTGTCTTTCCCCCTGGAAAGGAATGTCTTATTTACAAAATATCACCCTTTGATTATCTTATAATTCATGAGAAAACTCCAGTAGAATGAAAAACAATCAGAAGGCTGAAAAATCAGGGCGACAGTGGGTTTTTTTGTTTTGTTTCTTTTTTTAAAATATCCAGACTTTTCCCACAACTAAGAGAGAAGGAAAACTCTGGAAGGCCAAACTCAATTTTTTTAAAATTGATTTTTCAATAACTCCCACAAAATTAACTGCAGAGTTAATTTGCTGTGCTGGTGTGGCTGGGTTTGAAGTGAAAAATTCAAATGTGTGGAGTATATTTAAGGAAAAAAGCCTTGAGAAGAGCCTTCCCTACCTCCTTAGAGCAGGTCCTCTCCACCCCATCATTTTCTGCTGTTCTTCCTAGATCTCCTTCTTTGTACCCACAAAATTAAGGAGACAATTCTGTGTCCAAAATATGAGGCAAGAGACTGAATTTGCCATACCAATGATCTGTTCCAGGGAGGTTAAAAATCTCATGTTCTCTGTACCTTTTTGAGCAGAATAAAAAGAATCTTGTGTTAAAGTGGTAAAGTGGTTGTAATCATATTTAATTTTCCTTTTTTTTTTTTTTTTTTTTTTTTTTTTTTTTTTTTTTTTTTGTTTTTGTTTTTGTTTTTGTTTTTGTTTCCAAACTCCATTTTTCAGTATTGTTTAACAGTTAACAGAGTTGGGTTTTGGGGTCAGTCAGCAGATGGATGAGACATTTCCCATTATCCCTCACTGGAAGTGACTTTCCACCAACATTTCTTCCATTGACTCCCCTCGTACAAATCTATCTTTACTGGGAATACTGAATTTTCCCTGAATTTGGAGGTCAGTGGAATTACTTTCCCCCTTGCTTTAATCCTCCAGAGCATCATCTGCAATTCCTTGTGTGTTGCTCCAGGCTCCCAACATTTTGATCCCTCCCTCTCTGGTTCTGCACTTTCCTGTAATCCCCTTTCCAAGAACCAGCAAAAATATCCTCCTCCAGTTATCACCCTGCTCCTGATATTTGGGATAATCAATCCAAATGTGATATGAACTCTTCCATGGGGCACATGTGGTTTCCAAGAGAGGTGACACAATTCCCATCCTTGGGAAGTTTTCATGGCCTGGATGGATGAAGTCCCGAGAAACCTGGGCTGACCTCAAAATTGTGAGCTTGGATCAGGAACTTGGATTAGGAACATTCTGAGGTTGCCTTTCCAACCTGAGCTCCCTGTAAATCATGATCCCACTGGGATCACTGGAACACAAACACTTGGAAAATAATTTCTGGGCATTCTACAAGGAACATACACTAGGAGGAAATTCCTCTCCCAGTGAGGGTGGTGAGCCCTGGCATTTCTGGTTTCCCAGAGAAGCTGTGGCTGCCCCATCCCTGGAAGTGTTCCTGGCAAGGTTGGACAGGGCTTGGAGCAAACTGGGATAGTGGAAGGTGTCCCTGGCCATGGCTGGGGATGGAATGAGATAATCTTAAAAGTCCCTTTCAACCCAAACCATTCCATGATTCCATGAAGCTCTGGAAGCTCCTTGGTGGGGATTTCTCCAGCTCTGCCAAAGTCACAGATCCTGGAGCCAAGTGGGTTGACTTCACCTGGAAGAAGACCGGGAAATCCCAACACTATTTCATTTGGGGTAAGCAATGAAATTATTCACTGTGGCCTCCCATTTACGACTGTCTTGAACCACCGAGATTTTTTTGGAGGCCCACACCCTCCAAAAACCATCAGACAGGGCTGATTGCAGCCAACTCTGAGGCGGCTGAACCGGAGCAGCTCCGCAGCCGTCATTGCTTTGAGGAGCTGGTCCATCCCACTTTTAATTCCATGTAATTTTAATTAAATAATTAAATATTAACATGGTCCATCCTACTTTTAAATCTATGTGTATACCACTCACAAATTGAACTTCTCTGCAATATAAACGATTGAAAAAAAATACAAAGAAATTCCACAAAGGAAAAGTTTTACATTTAACAAAGAATAAAACACATGACTAGAAGCATTTCATTTATAAGCATTACTTCACATATCCCATAGCTAAAATGACAATTTAATGTTTTACCTCAAGCTGAAGCTGTCCTCAACTTCCTGCTTCTGGAAATGTCTCTGATTATTTATTTCCCCCCAATAGCCACTGAAGGATTTTTTCGTTTGTTTGTTTTTGGTTTTTTTTTTGTTTATTTTTGCTGAAATTTAATTCCCTCCTCATCCAGTTGACCTCCAGGTCCATCTGTTTTTTCTGATCCTCCTCATTCCTGGGGAGTGTTTGAGGCTCTCCCTGAAGGTTTCTCGGCATTTATTTAGGAATGAGTATTTTGCTCCTTTTGTTTGTCTCCCAAGCTCTCCCAACTCTTTGGATTTGCCTCTTGTCCTGTCATGGTGCATCTTTGGAAGAATTTGGCTCAGTCTTTTCCAGACCTTTTTTTGACTGCTGGGAGAGGACAAGGGTTCATGTTTCAGACAAAAGGCAAAGGAGAACTTCATGGAGGGATGGATAACTCATCCAAAAGCTGTCTGAGGAAATCAGACAGGGCTTTGTTTGGTCAGTGGAGACTGGCTTTGGGGCAGACATAACCCCACACCTTCCTGCCTCTTGTGTGGAGCTGGGATGAGTTGCCACCTAATCTTTTGTTAATGGGGATTAATAGAGTGATCTGTCTTTTCCTCCTAGCTCAGGCATGATATTTTGTACAACAACCTGGCTCTGGTTTGTTGCTTCAGCTCCCAGCCTGAGAGACCTTCCCAAGGGCCTGGATCTGTCTAAACAGATTCCCTTGGGAGCAGTAGGATTCAGGCAGGACTCCGGATAAACACAACCTTGCTGTACACAGAGCTAAGCTCCCTACAATATTTCTCTGAATACATTTTGGTTTTTTTCCCCTGTCCCCACAGGGAAAAGCAGGTGAATTCCCTCTTGGAAGCCCTCCAGGTAAAATCCAGCTTGGTGACTGCAGGATATAGCTCAGGAATCAGCACCAGCCCCGCCAGAATGTTTTGCTGCTGCCTCTGAAAAATAGGGATCTCTGTCATGCTTCCAGTCCTGGCAGAATAGAATCAGTCCAGTGTGTTTGCTAATTCTTCCTTGGAAGAAGTGTTCCAAGAGGCCGAGGCAGTTGTAATTTCCTGCTGGGGTTGCAGAACCCTTCAGTGACATCCCGAGGAGGAGGCACTGGGGTTTTCTTTCATGTCCCTGCATAAAAAAAATGCCCTTTGCTGCTGCTGCTGCTGCTGAAAATGTGAAGTCTGAATTTCAACTGTGCTTGAGTTGTTCCTTCTGGAAGTTAATCCCTCTAATTCCCTGGGACAGGGACACCTTCCACTATCCCAGGTTGCTCCAAGCCACATCCAACCTGGCCTTGGACACTTCCAGATCCAGAGGCAGCCACAGCTTCTCTGGGAAACCTGTGCCACCCACACAGGGCAGAATTTCTTCCCAAAATCCCATCTAACCCTGCCCCTGGCAGTGGGAAGCCATTCCCTGTGTCCTGTCCCTCCACCTCTTATCCAAAATTCCCTCTCCAGCTCTCTTGAAGCCCATTTGGGCACCAGGAGGAGCTCCGAGGTCTCCCTGGAGTCTTCTCTTGTCCAGGTGAACACCCCCAGCTCTCCCAGCCTGTCCATGAAGTTCCACCTTATTTTCCTAGGAAAAAAAAAAAAATCCCCCAAACCTGGATAGTTGTACCCAGAGTGAGCATCCCAGTTTGTAAGCAGAGCTCTGTGTGGGTCTAGACCAGGAGGCAGAAAACTGCTCCCGTAAAATCCAGGAATTTCTTTTCAAAACTGATTTAAAGAACAAATCTTCACTCTGAGGAGGATTCCCATGGTTATATAAGGAGATTATCTTTGACTTCAAGGCTGTGTGACTCAGGCCCTCAAGGGCAGGGCTGTGTCACCAGGCCGTGGTTATGGATTTGCAAATCTCTTCTCCCTGTGGCAACCCCACCGTCCCCTTTGCAAACAAACTGGGAAGGACTTGGACCCAGCACAGGTATCCAAGGGAGAATGGAAATTCTTGCTGATGTTTGGAAAGATATCCAGCTGGATGTGACAGCAACTGAAGTGCAGTGAAAGGTGTTTTGGGTGTAAAGCAGAAACAAGAGGAGTTGCCTCCCAGTATGGGTCCGGATCTGGAATCACACGTGAGGTTGGATGGCAGCTCTGGAGTCTGTGCTCCAACCCCTTGGGCTGGTTTGGGGAGCGATTCAGCTGCTTTTCCCAACATGT